>NC_040908.2:52177158-52197687 GCF_004126475.2 Phyllostomus discolor
AAGCTGTATGGACTGGACATCTTGACTCCGCAGGAGTCAGAGCTCTGGGTGGCTTAACCACATCCAGGCATGGAGGTAGAGGTATGGACCAAATGGCCTGTATACTCCTCAGTAAACAGCAACTTATTCCCATTTGACTTGTAGTCTGGAGGATAGAGGAACTAGAAAAGAAAATGGGAAAGACGTTGTCAAACTATATCTTTGTCCTCCCTTGTTCAATTTACAAATATTTATTGGTGGTCTATTAGGCACTCTATCAGACATGAGGGCCACACTGATAAATGAGGTATGGTCCTTTCCCCAAAAAGCATAGTATGTGCTAGAAATGTGTCACACCATCTCCTGTTACAGCAAGCTCATGAGGATTCTTAAATATCCTGGGAGGGCAGCTTGCTTGGTCTATGTCAGTGGTCTGTTTTTCATGCCTCCTGGAACTGTGGTGAGTTTGCTAGACTGGACTCTGGCTTCCTGCAGGTGCTACCCCACTGTCTGCTCCAACCCACCATGAGAGTGCATGCTCAGGCCCCTGGCTGCTGTCAATTGTTCTACTGCATTTTTCCACAGTCCAAGAAAAGACAGAAAGGCAAGAGGAAATAGTTCTTGCACGATACTTGGTGCTTTCACATATATTAGTTCATTTTATTCTCATAACAACCTTATAGTAACCCATTGTCATCCCTCTTTTTTGGATGAGGACACCAAAGCTTAGAGTGGTTAATGACTTACCTAAGGTTAACTCAGCTATGGAGTTACCTTAGGTTACCTGAGGTTAACTCTGCTATGGAGACTAGTGGTGGGGAGAAGAGCTCAGTCCTCGAGTCCCCAGCTTGTTCCCACATCCTGTCTAGCAGGCCAGTAAGTCCATTTAAGGGGCTGGTTCATGCTTTCTGGGTGCTTAGTTTTTTTCATTCCTCATGCCAATTCCTGTGCCAGGCTTGAAGTTGCCAACTAGAGAAGTCTCAGGCGAAGGCTGTTACACAATAGGCCCTCTGATCCTCTGGGCTTCCTTTCTCAAGAAGACAGAAGGTTCACAGTAAGTTTGGCAAACAAGTCTGGTGTATATTTGCCAGACAAGAAACAATGGTTCCTGCCTCACTTAGAAGCTCCTCAATTAAGTCCCTGAAAGTCAAATCAGGGTGGGCAAGAGCAACAAACAATAAAGGCTAGAAACACCTGAGAGACTGGAAGCTGAGACATTTAGGGAAGAGATAATTTGGTTATTTGTTCATTCATGCAACATAGTTTTGAATGCCTGGAACTGTGCAAGGTTCTGCGGGCATTAGACAGATAAGATGTGGTACCTGGTTGAAAGGAATTCATGTTTTGTTAAAAATAGGAGAGCATGCTAACTAGAGGGGAGGGTGAGTTAACCAGAGGGGAGGGCATGTTAACCAGCAACCAGTGAGGGGAAGGGGAGAGCAGGTTAATTGGATAGGAGAGTCTAACCAGAGAGGACCCATGTTAACCAGAGAAGTATTATTAACTCAAATCTGGCTGGTCCTCAGAATCACCTCAGTTGTTCTATAAATATATGGATTCCTGGACCCAACCCTAACCTGATGAATTAGAATCTTCCAGAGCCATCATTTGTTTTTTTTAATAAGCTCCCTAGTTGAGTCCAACAATCATGGCAGTGGGAGCAATACATCACAGGCACATTATAGAGAAACCTGCACTGGGTAGATCCCAAGGAGGTGTTTGCTGGTGTAATTCTGGGCTTTCTTAGCCCAGATGATGTCTAAAGTGAGCCTTTAGAATTGCAATAAAGCAAATAAGGCACACAGAGCTTCTGGGTGGAAGGCTCTAAATGTGCAGAGTCTCTGAGGTGTGGACCACCACAGTGAGGCAGAGCCCAGGTGCGAGAGAGGACCAAGTTAGTGAAAAAGCCAGAAGGTGGGCTACATCCCAAGTGGCCTTGCTGAGTTTTAATTTTACCCTCTTTGATATGAGCAATTATTCAAAAGTTTAAATAGGGGGGTGAAATGATTAGGTTTTATTTCAGAAAGAGTACTTCAGAATTTCTAGAACATAATGGAAATTTTAGCCTGAATATTTAACACTTCTCTTTCTAAAATTTTCCTTGGAAATATGTAAAGAAATATAAAAGAGAGACAGAGAGAGAGCAAGTGGGGAAGGATTCCTTCCTTGAACCTGAAGCTTTGACACTTTAGTTCTAGTTAACATTGACTGAGCATTGCCCTGTGCACTCATTGTTTGGAATGCTTAGTGTTGTGGTGTTCCACAAGGAAGGTGCTGTCTTTATTTACACTGGTGGGCTATTATTGTCCCCCTATCACAGATGAAGAAACCAGGGCACAGAGAAGGTAGCTAAGTCTACCAGTCCTGTGGCTAGTTGTAGAGCTAGCATATGAATCCAAGGAGTCTGGCTTTAGAGACCAAGCACTAACAGCATCATACT
Organism: Phyllostomus discolor; assembly: GCF_004126475.2. NCBI lineage: Eukaryota > Metazoa > Chordata > Mammalia > Chiroptera > Phyllostomidae > Phyllostomus > Phyllostomus discolor. The sequence goes on from NC_040908.2 coordinate 52,179,578, forward strand.
GCCTAGTACATTGTAAAAATGTGGTGCTAGTGGTCTGCACTGACTGATGAGTGAATGGGTACACAGTACAACCCCCATAACTTCTAAGCTTGGAAGGTCTTCCAACAGGGGATGCCATGGGCAGGATATTGAGGGAGTATTGTAATGCCAGTATCTATGCCAGAAAGAGAAGAGTCATTCCCCATTTGCTTAGCAGAGAAATTCCCTGCCATGGGACTCCCTTCAGTCATAATTACTTTCCTAGTTCCCACAGTCAAAAGAATTCCCATTTGGCACAAATGTTCTTAACTTTGAACACCAGGCCCAGGACTGTATGGGGCTGCTAATGGAACAAAAGGCATGGTCTTTCATAAGTTCTCAGAAAATACAGTGAGAGCTTATAGACAGCCCTCCTGGTCTTGAGAGGTATGATAATTAAAGTGTGGGCACAGCTTCACTGGGAACTGGAAAGAATCCTTCAGCCTAACACCAGGTTCTCTATGCAGATATCTCTGGCTGTAGCCTTGTCCCAATCCTCACAGTCAACTGGACTGCTACAGACTAAAGCTGCAGACTTTTCCCTTTATCTAATTTGGACTGAAGATTTGAATAAGCATTCCCATGATCTCTGATGCAAACCATTATAACTCACAATCCTAAACAGTACTTTCTCAGGAAAGTTGGGCAAACAGAAAAATCACCGGATATATGAAATGATTCATCAGTTTGAACACAGGAAATATATCTGAAGAATCAGAGTGATGTTCTCCTTTGAAGAAATTTTACTCCAAAAAGTAAGATTAAAACCAGAAATAAAACAAAATTGATTCATATTTTCAATGACACTTGAGATTCCAGCACCCACCCCATCTACAAGCAACAACCTGACATTAGGCAATGTTGTTCTTAATCATTAAAATAATTTAAGTATAAATTTATCTTATAAATTATTAAGTTCAAATTTCAAATTTTTATGTGCAAATGGCAGTAGTTATTAACAAATTAGATAGTATAAAAAATCATAACAATGACTCAAAAGTCAAGTTTGAGAAATTTTCTAAAATCCCAGAAGCAAAAGACAAAGTGAACATAATAAATAAAAATGTGAGAAATATGAGGGAGTAGGTGTAGGAGATAATATATAGTGTAATAGAAATTCTAGAAGTAGAAGCAATAATTAATAAATTTAGAATGCCATCCCCTAGGCTGAATAAGTTCTTAAATTAAATGGGCCCTTCCTAGAAAAAAAATTACCACAAAGACAACTCAATATTAGGAACTCTATCATTTATCATATGACTAGATCAAAGGATAAAAAACTTGAAATCATTTCTTTGGATAACTAAAAGATTGAACAAAAATTGAACATCTTTTACTAATATAGAATAGAAATAGAATGATATGTAATTAATAAAATAAAGCATATTTAATTTAATGATGAGAGGATTTTAAACTTAATGGTGAAAAGTAGAAGTGGTCTAATGACCATTATTACCAGTGGTAATACTGCTCTGGGCATGCTAGCCAGTGCAGTTTAAAAAGGAATAAGAGGCATAAATAGTGCAAAGTAAGAGAAAGCTATCATTCCATGCAGATAGCCTATCTACCCAAGCCAAAGATAATCAACTGAAAAACAGGTAAATCTAATTAGAGAGTTCAGAAAATGCTTTTAAAAATGCTGGTAAAAATCAATAGTTTTTGTAGATAACAACAGAGCCATTTCTACAACAAAATGAAAACGAGATCATATTACAATAGTCATGAAAGTATATACTTAGAAATAAACAATTACTGAATTATGTAGGATCTAGATGAAGAAACTATGAAATATTCTTATACTGAAAGAAATGGAAACTTGGATAAGTGAAGAAACATTATATACTGCTGAATGAGCATATCCAATACTGCAATATTAGAACAATCTAGTGTGGGGATTTGAAACTCTTAATGCACATCCACATGGAGAGATGCAGAAAGCAGATAGGGTATCTATTTTGAATTCAGATGAGAGAGCTGGGTTGGCAACAGAGATTTGGGAGTTACCACTGTAGAGTTAAGGGCTGTAGGCATGAACATGGATGAGATCCGTTAGGGGAGAGAGTGGAGTGCAAAGAGAGAAGGGTCAGTGAGAGACCAATTCTGGAGAACACCAATATTCATAAGGGGCACTGGGCCAGAAAGCCAGTAAATGAGATTGGGAAGGTATGATTTAAGATGAAGGAGGAAAATCAGGAAGGAGAGCAGCATCCTGGAAAATGAAGAAGACAGCTTTAAGAAATAGGGAGAATTCCACATGGTCATTTGTTACAGAAGGGTCAGGCAAGATAAAAATGGAAGAGTCCACAATATTTGGCTTCTAGAAGATTGCTGGTTACAATGACAAGAATAGTTTTTGTGGAACTGGGGAGTGCCAACGTTAAGGTGAGGATTGTTGAAGTTCTTATGATGCTCAAAACCATAGAGGGGCCAGTGCACATGGAATCTACTACTTACTGTGTGAAGAAGTCACCAAAACTTAATGAGTCTCAATTTTCTCATCTATAATGTGGAGTTGCAGTTGCCTGAAAAATTGTGATAATGACTGTGAACTGTTTTATAAACTATAAACTATTATACAAACAAATGGTGTTATTTTAAGCTCTTGAGATTGTCCAGACACTACTTAACGTGAACTGCATTAAAGTAGATGGCACTGAGATAATGGCCTTGAAAATGTCCCCATGGATTCCTCTGTAGTCCCAGTGTTTCATCCCAAGGTAGGTGCTGCAGACTTGTTAACACAGAAACATGACCTGCTGTGTGCTTCTGCACTGACGCAAACTCAGCTGTCGGGGAGGCCACCTGATTTGAAATGTTTTGCAATGCTCTGCATTGTTTCAACCATTGAATGGAGACCAGCATTCCAGTTCCAATGAAGTTAGGTGGCAGAATGTTTTCCTGTTTGTCTAAGTAGATGCCAGCACTTAAACAAACATCATGTTCCTTCCTAGAACTTAGCTGGAAAGCACCCCCAACCAAACAGAACCCTGAGATGCTTGGCGCATGGCCCAAATTAGCTAAAATTTCCATTATTCCTCCCCCCTATTGTTGGGATCTCAAATGGCCACAGGGCTGACATTTCTCCAGACCCTCAGTGGGAACATTTCAGTGACAGCTATTAAGTGGTCATAACATAATGGGCTCAGCTCCACATTCATTCTTTCCTTAATCCATCCCTACAAAGTATATTTGTTAAGCATCTATTAAATTCCAGGCACTTTGCCAGGGAAAAGGTTCACAAAGATGAATGACAAGTTGCCCTTGAAGAGCTGGGAGTTTAATAAAGAAGAGAAGCGTGGTAGCACTTGATTAAGATACAGTAAAATAAGAACTTATGCTAAATGCATGTTCAAAGTGCTATGGGAAACCTGAGAAAGGGCATCCAGCCTGCCAGTTCAGTCAAAAGGTCAAGAGTTGAAGTGTCAAGAGGTCTGACCCCTTCGAATTCTGAAAACAGCAAGCTTAGTAATTGGTACATAGTAGGTATTCAATTAATATTTAATAAACAATTGATGAATTTCACTAAACACAGGCATAGATCACAGCTCTACTAATCATTGCAACTCTACTGCTATTTGGGTGGTTCATTACTAATGAGATGGTGAGAGGCTCCCTGGAAGAGTAGACTACACACCACACTATTCATCCGCAGCAGGTGGACCAATGACTATTAATCCCAAACAAAGATGAGACTAGGACCTCTTATAAAAGTCATTTTAGGCAAAAACTCAGCAGAGAGCAGGCCAGGAATGGCACCACAGTCACACCAACCTTGACTGAATCTGAGAAACATGGTGGCATGGATAGAAGCAGAAATTGACAGGACCCTTCTCAAGTCCTCAGAACACCACTGTGAAGATTGCTGCTCGGAGATCGTCCAGACGCTAACATGCGGTAACTCACCTGGGACACAGCTGCCTTCGGAGGGTCACTGACTCTTTGTCAACATCAAATATAGAGGTTGGCTGGCTATGCTTTTTGTCTCTTCCAGATATATGGATCTAGGATTCATTTTTACAGTCAGAGCAAAAACTATGAAAACAAATCTCTTAATTTACAGAGCAGTTGTGGGCCACTGGGGGAGAAGGAACAGCATGATTCCTAAAATTCACCCAACCCATTCCACATTCCTGTCAGAGCAGAAGATGTAGCCAGGACAACCCAGGAAGCAAAATGGTAGAGAAAATTTTAACTCCTTCATGCAAGAATTTGACTCCCTCCGTGTCCTTTCTTCCTACTCATGCTAATTCCAGGTAGTCAGTGTGTGTAGCTACTCAGTTAACTTTTTACTGGAGTCTCTGACTGTGGACAGCACTATTCAGTTTTATTCTGGGTGTTGTACAATGAAACAGACAGGGAGGGGCCTGCTGCATAAAGATATCATCAGCCTTGGAAAGGGACTAGCCTCGTTTAGGATTTCTATCAAGGCTGAGCCTGCTTGTTAATGTGTTAATTGAAGAGTGGGGTTGGAAGACCTGCTCTGCAGAAACCAGCTCCCTCCATTGCCCCCTGCTAGTGCCCAAAGTAGAGCTGGGCCCACAGGAAGGCTGAGCCCCATGCTGCCTTCTTCCCAGGCTTCCCCTCAGATCCAAATGATCGGGGTCACATTACTGATGCTGAGGCACAAACATCCTGTTCCTGAAAACCCCACACAACAACACCCCTCAGGGACCCACTCGGGAACAGTTGAACCCTCCAGAATGAGCATGTCTCCAGGGGGGCCTACATTGTTGAAGCCTCTTACTCTGGGAGAATTCTAATGGGAAGTCTGGTCCTAGGGACATAATCAGCAGAGCAAAAAAACAGTGGGAATTCAGGACCAAACCCAGCACATCTGAGTGACAAATGCCAGCCTGTCAGCCACCAGCCATGTGCCTCTCTGACATAGGAGATTTCCTATCTCTCTCCTCCCCTCATCACCTGGAGGGCAGGCCCTCAAGTATACTGCTGGGACTGTGACCAGTGGCTCCTAACTGTTCTGTCTTCTCTGGTCTTGTTGCCCAGTCTCTCCCTGTCCATCCACCCTGCATTCCTGTTGCTGTCAGAGGAGTCCCCTAAAGCATTCTCCAAAGTTCTGCTCAGTTCCTATTACATGCCCATCACTGCTGGCCCAGCCTGGGCTGCTGACTTCAGAGGCCACATCTAGTTCACTTCCCTCCTTTATTTGTTCCAATTCACACCAAGCATGGTCCTCCCTGACCCCACCCCTCCATACCAAAGAAAGGACTGGTAAATGCCACTTGTTAATTTTGGAAGATTATTATACACTGTCTTCCATTAAAAAAACAGCAAAAACAAACCCCCTAAATTCAGGCATTCTTCCCAAGCCCCAGCACCCTTGCCCATCCCACCCTTGGCCCTCAGAGATGCTCTCTCCATTCCTGGGATTTCAGCTCCTAACTCCTCTTAATTCTCAGCTCTAAGAAGTCTCTAATTGTCCTCTCCTGGTATGGCCTAATAAGCCTCATGCCTACTTAGCATCATCTGGATTGAATGTCCTGTCTTGTCATGAGCAACCTCATTTTATCCTCTGTCTCTCTCTTCTTCTCTCCATTCTTTCTTCTGTCTCCCCTTCTCTTTGCTTATATTCCCTTTTACTCCCTTTCCCTCCTCTCTTTTTCTCTCAATCTCCCCTCTAATTCAGCTCATCTCAACCGTCCCATTCATCCTCCCCACTCTGTCACCAGCTCATCTGGCCCAGCTTACTTGCAGAAGGTTCTGTTCTTTCCACAGAATTCACCATATCTTGTTCTTATAGGTCACATAGCTCAGACACACATGAACTTCCTGCCATGGATGTCACCATATTACACTCCCTTACCATATTCCCTCTGAAGCCACATTAGCATTTCCTTGCATCCACATGGCTGGAGGGAGACTTTTGAAAAAGACAGCAGTCACAATATATCAAAAGACACAGAGACCTTCAGAATACTGAAGACAGAGAAAAGATAGTTGGTTTTATTAGGAGGTTATTGGAGATCTTCAAAAAGAAATCAAGACGCCTTAAAATATTCTGTAATTCAAACCCAGGATTTGCAAATTATAGTCCACAGGCCAAATGTAGCCAGCTGCTTGTTTTTTATGTGGATATGGAAAAGTACAGTTTTTACATTTCTAAATGGCTGATGAAAAATAAAAGATGAAGCATATTTTATAATGTATGAAAATTCTATGAAATTCAAGTTCCAGTGTCCATAAATTAAATTTTCCTGGCACACAACCACACTCACTTATTTATATATTGTCTATGGCTACTTTCACGCTAGCTACAATGGCAGAATTGAGGAGCTAAAACATAACATAGTGGTGACATTTATGGCTCATAAAGCCTAAAATATTTGCTACGTGACAGTAGTGGGTTGATTGGCAGTCCTCCAAAAGATATGTCACTGGCCTGATATCCAGACCCTGCGCATGTTACCTTATTTGGAGTCTTTGCAGATGAAGGGTCTTGAGATAAGATCAACCTGAATTACTGGGGTGGGCCCCAAGTCCAATAACAAGTGTTCATGACAGAGACAGAAGAGAAGAAGACGCAGACACAGAGGTGAAGGCCACATGACCGTGAGGGCAGAGATTGGAATTATTCAGCTTCAAGCCAAGGATGCCCTGGAGCCACCAGAAGTTGGAAGAAGCAAGCGAGGACTCTCTCCTAGGGCCCAATGGAGCCCTGCTAACACTTTGATTTTTGACTTCTTACCTCCAAAACTGTGAGAAAAAGAAATGTTCTGCTGTTTTCAGCCACCCAGTCTGTGGTAATTTACTATAAAAGCCATAGGAAACTAAAACACTGACCCTTTCCAGAAAGTTTTCCAGCCCTTGTTTCCATCTGTGTATCTATATTGAATTTTGTTATGCTCATTCAAATTTAGGGTTTTTTTACTGAAGGAGGTAAAGAGGTAGTGCAATGTAAGGATACATTGCATTTTTATTAAGTTAAGATGAACAAACAAATGAGAAAGCTTGCATGTGTCCACATGGCAAAGCTGACACTCCACCCCCTCCTGTGGGGGCTGAGTGCTCTATCCATTTCTGCAAAGGACTCATCTCTTCAATGCATCCCCTCTGCTACCCTGGATCCAGTGGTTGGAAACAGTGCCTGGAAGGAATTATCTCCTCAGATTTATTCCAGTTTGTGGTAGTGGGAGGGGGGTTATATGATAAGGAGGAAAGTGAGGGGGGAAAGGACACTATCCTGGGGTAAACTGGTAACCAAACCTTGGAGGACGGCTAGACTCCACTCTGCCAGGTCTGAACAAATCACCTTCCTTCCTGTTTCCTCGGCACCATCTTCCCACTGTAGCCCTCCCCAACCCCCCATGGAAGCAGGGATATCCAGAGTCTTGGGAAGGCACCCATACTTCTCTTTCTTATACTCCCCGAATAGGGAACTCAGTTCCCACAAATAAGCCTTTTGTAGGTTTTTAGATAAGAATTTGTCTTAGTAGAATCAGAGAGAAAGCACTGAAAGAGCTGAAAAAGGAGGATGGCATCCACCTGGTTCCCTACCTGTTCACGTACAATGTGCTAAAGAAGGACAAGTAAGTGGCCCAGGCAGTCTCCAAATAGCCCTGGGCCAAGACCGTGACAGGTGGTATCAGTGGGACCCCCTCCCCCCCTCAGGGCAGAGGCCAGGCACCACAGGTATACACCACTGTCACACCAATGTGGAGCTGCCCCCTCCCCACATATACACGTGTATACATATACACGTGTATATGTATATATTTATTTTATTCAGGAAAAGTTGAGTCTTAATTTAAACATTTCATTTTGTTCTTTCCATTCTGCCTACTGGCCATTATCAGGAAAATGTGGGAAGAAGCCTGAATGAAAATCTTATTATTGAGAAAGAATTCACAACAGTGAAGCTATTTACAGCACTTCTACCTAGAGACAGGGAGATAAGAGCATTCGGAGACTAAGTTCCCATGGAAATGTTCAATTCAGAGTCTGTTTCTCACAAAATGTGCACATACACAAATGGATTTGTGAAATTCTCATTATAAACTCATGGATTAGGTCTAAACTTTGTCATATATGAGTAAGTGGAGCCTAGCTATTTAAAAATTTGCCTGAGATCATAGAGATAGTTGAGGACAAAATCTGAGGCTCTTACTGTGACCCAAATTGGTTCTCTAACATTCCTCTCTACTTTGGGATCCAATCCACTTCATGTTAATGTGTCTTGAGCTGGGCGAAGGCCTGGGCATTTATGGGAAAACATTATTCCAGGTAACTACCTAATCATGTAATTTAATAAAGCAAAGTGGACACCAAGAGATTTCTAGGCTCCTTTCCTCTCTGCCCTTTTTCTGGCTAAAACATGCATATCATGCATTCCCAGGGTCTGACTTAAGAAAAGGGATTATTAGAAAAGGTCACAACAGGACAGCTATTTTTCAAGATAAAATACATATTTAATTAGATAAATAGCAAAAATGGAAATGATCCTTCAGGGGAGGTCTCTATTCCAGGCTTCAAACAAATTTCTAACCTTAGAATCTGTTAATTTTTACCAGCAGGGTTAAAAGTTGTTTTTGTCAGCTCTGGGTGATTGCCATATATTTTCATCAATTAATTTTTGTTGAAATGTCTTCTGAGTATGTGGTGTAGCCCAGGGAGACAGCTGACTGTTTGCAACATAATTTAATTTGGCAGCTGGTCTCTGAAAGCTGAGAACTCCTCAAATTAATATACCCATGATAGCAGAGGAAGCAGAACTGAAAAGAGGCATCAGTGGTCAGTGAAAGGTTTGCTCTGTAGCTATTTTGTGAGAGTAGATACTCAACTCTGAACTCATATGGTTCCACATCCCAGCCCTGGCTCTGCCTTCACCAGCTGTGTGGATTCCAGCAAGTCTTCCCAATCTTTGAGCATCATCTTCCTCACTTGTAAATAGGTATAGTAATTGCACCAACCTCTACTATGTGTTGTACTGATCCTACCTCATTTAATTCTTACAACCACCATGAGCAGATAAAAACTACTTTTTATTATTGGTGATTTTTTAAGGGTCACAAATAAAGTAGCTAATATGGAAAGAGAGGCCAAGGAATAGGAGACCCGATTTCTAGTCCAGCTTGGCTATTAACTAATTCCAGATCTATAATGTCTTGGAAACCAGATCCTAAACACAAATTTTGCAATTACATCATTTAATGTATAAGCACTTGGATCAACTGAGACACAAATCAAAGTAAAGAATTCAAATAGGAAAGGCATGTTATAAAAGACCAGTTGGTAAGTACTGAACCCAGATAAACATAAATAATTGTTCATTGTTATATTATCTTTTTATCAAAAACACCCAATAAATAATCTTTCTCTCCTCCAACTTACTGTGTAATAATTGTGAAAAACAAAAAAAATGAGTTTTTATAAAACTGTAAGTTCTAAGTATTCCTCAATGATATGCCGGGAAGCAGAATGAAGTTCTATTAATCAAGATCCAAGGAAACTTAAAGGCAGAAGAAAGGAAAAGTGCAATAAGGAATTCAATAAAGCTATGTCTACTACAGATCCTTTCCTTTGAAACATGGAGTCTTCCCACCAGAAAAAGGGAAGCCAGCCTATATCTGACGACTATAATAATAATGACCATTTCTCCCCAGTCATTAATTACTGGTTTCTTACATCAATTTTGGAACTATAATTACCCACAATGCTGTGTGAATGAGAGTGCTTATATCTAGGAGGGTCAGGTTGGCAGCTGGAAGGAGGGGAGCCTGACAGAGTGCTGGTGCATTCTGAGATTTCTGTTGAATACTGGAGGAACCATTTACTGAGCCTCTACTGAGAAAATCTACCATTCACTGGGTTAGGTAAGTATTAAAAAACATGGGAGAATGCCTGACTATCCAGGAATCACTGACACTCATGAAAAGATAAACAGGCATCTTCCCCAGGCAATACATTCACACTAAATAGAAGACTTCAAACCAGCATAAAATGGGCCAGGAAGTATGAATATCAAACAACACTTGATCTTAACATCTGAAATGAGAATTCTATCAGCAATTATGTGGACAGTAAGAGGAACCAGTTAGAAAAATGATGTTTACAGTAAAACTTAGTCTGTTTCTCTACATTAAAGGATGAGTAAATAGAAAAAAATTAACTTTGTGCTAATGACTTATGAGTATATGTCATTATATACTCATATATAAAAGGAAGAGAATATAGCACCCAAAAGGCAGATGAATAACAATTTTGAAAAAATGATATCCTACAGGTTCCAGAAATAAATTTTATAGTACAGTGGCTGTGGGCTTTCAAAACTATTCAGAATGAGCCTGGCCAGTGTGGCCCAGTTGGTTGGGTATCGTCCTATAAACCAAAAATTGCCAGTTTAATTATCAGTCAGGGCACATGATGGGGTCACAGGTTCAGTCCCTAGTCAAGGCACATACAGAAAGCTGCCAATTGGTGTTTTTTTCCCTCCCTTCCCCTCTCTAAAATTTTATACACACATACACACACATATACATATACACACACTATTTAGGATAACACAGATTCTATGAAACACATCAAAGATGAGATCAAAGGAATAAAAGCTAAAATTTAAAAAGAGCTAGCTAACAAAAAGCAAGAATGAAAAAAGTTAATTTGTAACAGTGGAAAACTGTAATGGTGGGTAATTGCAACCCACCCCATCATTCTTTTGACATCACTTCTGTAAGTGCAGACTGACAAATACGGAGTTTGTAGATGAACAGCCATGTTTGTATAAGAATCCTAGGTACTAACTGCAGAAGATACACACTCCACCTTCAAGCATCCCAACCCCTGACCTTCACCATGGAGCCAGGATGACATGAAGCTGGATGACGTGAATCCAGCATGACTAACCAGGATGATGCACATTGGACCATCACTTTCCTTATTGGAATGCACTGTGAGAATCTGCACATAGAGAACTTTGCAATGTCCTTCCTTGATCTTTTTGTTCTGTTCCCCTCTCACTCTTTAGAAAAACCTTTTCCTCCAACGAGAGGTGGAGATGGGCTTTGTTACATGAGTCCTCCATCTTCCAAATGGCCAGCATCTTCAAATAAACCACTTTCCTTTACATTAGCCCCTGCCTCTTGAGTATAGTCTTTCATAACAGCAAGCAGCTGGACCTGAATTTCGGTTACAGATTGAGATTAGAAACAATTTTGGAGTTAAAAATGCAGCTACAGAATTAAATTCAACATTGCAATAAGTAAATTGCAGAAAAGCAAATGAGCAACGAGTGAATCAGTTTTAGAAGTTGTTCCAGATGAAAAGGAAAAGAACAACAAAATAAAAAGAATAAAGAAATTGGGATTCTTGAATAGTAGAACTAAACAATTTGAACAGAAGTGGTGTTGTAAGATATAATAGAAGAAAAATGTTCATGAATTGAATAAAGATCCAAAACTGCTTATACTAAACAAAATCAATGTATATGGGAGAGGGGATACACACCTAAAGCTATTCTGAACACTTTTTTCTTCAAGAGCCCATGGACATGGACAACAGGGTAGGGGTTCACTGTGGGAGTGGGGCATGGGTGGGGCAAGGGAGAGCAGTGGGGGAAAATTGGGACAACTGTAATAGAACAACAGTAAAAAAAATAAATAAATAATTAAATAATAAAATAAAAGAATTCCATCAGCTATTCAAGAAGATAAACATTTTACCTACAGGGAAAATATGTAAGGCAGGCCTTATAATTTTATCTCATTAAAATGCCAGAAAGTAAAGAAGACACATTTATAAAATTATGAAAGAAGAAATCTTATAGTCTGAGAATTATCTGCCTAAGTTGTTATTTATGTGTTACGATTACAGAAAGAACTTCTCAGGAACACAAGGGCTCAGGAAGTATGCCAGCAATACTATCTCTGAGAAACAATAACGAAAACTCCAAAACACTACTCAAAGACATTCTTTAATTGGAGAGCAACAGCTCAAAATGGTACAACAAAGGGAAACTTGTTGACTAAGAAGATTATGGCTCACGTTGAAATCATTTAAATAGAAAATTTAGGCTTAACAATAGTTGTTATACTATTACACAGTTCAATACAGATGTTAAAAATAGCTACTGAAAAAGAAAATATACACCATAAAATACAACATAAAAATATGAGTTAAAATTCCATACCTAGAATTTGGCTAGATCCCAGTCCAACTGAAGATTTTGGATTACACTGTCTTCCTAGCCCTTTGACCCTTCAACCAAACCCCTTAATAAAATGGTTTAACACAAGAAAAAATAAAATAAGATAATTAAAAGACTTGGGAAAATGGGAGAAAGAAAGGAGACATTAAAAATGCAGGCCAAAGCCTTGGCCAAGTACCTCAGTTGGTTAGAGTCTCACCCTGATATGCCAAGGTTGCAGGTTCTATCCCTGGTCAGGGCACACACAAGGATTGACCAATGAATGTATAAATAAGTGGAACAGCAAATTGATATCTCTTTCTCTAAAATCAATAAAATTTAAAAAATGCATGCTAAAGTGTTAATTTTTCATAGGGTTAGTCAATAAATACAGTTTTATTCTTGGCATTGGCAATAAGAGTGGTTTCAACTATTTTTTTTAAAGCTTTGGTGAGGGAATTGAGAGATTCCATTTTTTTTAAAGATTTTATTTATTTATTTTTAGAGAGGGAAGGGAAGGAGACAGAGAGAGAGAGAAACATCAATGTGCAGTTGCTAGGGGCTGTGGCCTGCAACCCAGGCATGCGCCCTGACTGGGAATCTAACCTGTGATGCTTTGGTTTGCAGCCCGCACACCCAACTAGTTTTTTAAATGTAAATTAGTCCCTAGAAATATAACAGCAGATCACATAAATTTCAAATCACTAGATGGAACAAAGTCTAGGAAAACACAGTCCATGTAGGAAAGGGAGTTTAAAAAAATAAAGAGATAACAAAGGAAATCATGTAAAACAGAAATAGACCAGGCTTATTCATTATGACAAGAAACTTTAATGGATAAAACACTTTTACTGAAAGAAAATGAGCCAGAAAGATCAGCAGCATAAACAACCATATAGACTTCCTAAATAAAACCATTATTTAGGAAAAATTTCAAATACAAAGATAGACACCTTGTGTACAAATCCAGCCTAGGAATTGAGCCATATCTCCTCAGCAGCTGCAGAGAAAGGCATGGGCAGCATTGGGTCAAGAGCAAGTGGGTGAATAGGTAATCACTAATCCATAGTGAATATTGATTGGATGAATATGTCAAAACTGGAGCAGGGCAGCCCAAGCAGCAGAGACTATCCCTAAAAACAAGAAGATGGAAATCTTCCCATTAACATCATTCAGGAGCATATTGGAAATCTATTTGCAGCATATGAGCCAGAGAATGTTCTGAAAGTGCACTTTAGAATAAAATGTTATTCCTATGTGACACCTACAAATTCAGAAGACAGCCCTGAACTAAAAAGTTTATGTAATCAGATTTATGAAGGAGAAAGGTACCCCAAAGTACTGCATGTTTTCATGACCCCGCCTAAATACTCTTTCAAGAAAAATGATGTGGCAGAGGTACACAGTGTAGCATACTTTAATTACTCTAAATCAGTAGCCAGTGGTTCTGAATCTCCAATAATACCAGAAGAAAGCCAGTGCATACATATGAAAGTCTATAATATTTAGTTATTTTAGGAAAGAAAAACTTGGGACTAGAACAATAAAACATGCCAGTGAAAATTGAGGAGCTTCAGCTAGAAGTGAAAAATATATCAAAGGGATGGGTTTATTTGAGCTCTGTTTTAGTTCAGACATATTTAATTATATTATTTTATGACTCCTTGGTTGGAAATACAGTTTCCTGTAATTGAAGGCAAATATTATTATATTTTTAGCATTTTGGAGGCTCTATTTATGTTGAGATGACACTCAAGATGCTGATGTTTTTACTCAAGATTGTTTTGTACATTAATTTTATGTTAGCATTTTCTTTAAAGATAGATAACTCAGAGAAATACTGTTGATATTTCAAAGTTGTTAACATTCCATGCTAGGGCTCCATCTATAGTCTACAGCACTATGCATCTATCACTTGTGGAAGACTACTGGTGCTGTCCCAAGTCCAGTTATGTTCCCTGTTTTAGTCCCATGAAAGACTACAATTCCTAGTCCTTTTGTAACTTCACAAGGTTGAATGACAAAATCTAGTTAACAAAATGTAAGTGGAAGTAACATGTGTCACTTCTAGACTAAGAGAGTTGAGAGCTGATATACCACCTCCACTTCCCCCTCATTCTGTCATGGAAACCTTGGAGGCCATACATTGAAATGATAGTATTACGGGAGAGATTTGATTCTTGAGTCACTAGAAGGAGGACAGCCCCTTTGGGCTCACGTTGGACTTCAGGAGAGCAACCAGCAAATTGCTGTGTTAAATAAACTACTGGGAACGCAGAGTTTGTCTATTGCAACTATGATTGATTACTTAACCCTGACACAGGCTTTTCGTGCTTTCCTTTGGGCTCATGTTCCTTAGGACCTATAAATATTTGCCTTGAATAAAAATATAAATCAGTTCACGGTAGCTAAAATGTGCAAACTGTAAAATAAAGGCAGTTATATAAACCTTAATAACTAATTTCATGTTCACATACATATGTTCCATTAAATGCAATTCTACATTAATTGCCAGTTTTATTATTATTTTTAATTAAATATTTAGCAGGTAAACAGGAAAAATGTTGAGATGGGAATACTGAACTCTGAACTTCCTAATAACTTATTCTCAGAAACTTGGTGAACAAGTTTCTGAGATGTTTTTTAATATCACATTAAAAATATGACATTCAATGTTGTTATTCAAAGCATTTTATGGTTTATTTTGAAGAAAGCAGTCTATTTAATACAAAAATGTAGATGTCTTAATAGGAAGCAGGGGAGGAAGAGGGATATTGATCCCTAACCCAGTATTGCATTTAGTACTCTTCATGACTTTATACATTGTATTCAATGGAATTTAAAACAAACCATTTACTATTCTAATAACTATATATGGTGCCAGTTGGGTACTGGAAATATCATGTGGAAGACTTTGTAAAGTACATCATTGTCTAACCACTATGGTCTACACTGAAGCTAATACAAAATAATAGTGAATGTAAACTGTAATTGAAAAAAAAGTTTCAAAAAATGCACACACACACAAAATATAATAAAATGAGTCATTCAAGTTTCTCCTTATAGGTTAACTAGTTTATATTTTGTAAAAAAAATAGTTTGTTCTATTTCTTTTTTTCAGTTTTGAATGGGAGTTTATTTTTGAAATTCCCTTTTAAATTATTATTTATTCTATTTCAGTTGTCCCAATTTTTCCCCCTTTGCCCTCCTCCAACCAGCCCAGCCCCACCCCCACTCACATAGTCAATTCCCTCACCATTGTCCATGTCCGTGTGTGTTTTGTACATGTTCTTTGACTAATCTCTTCCTCTTTTTTCCACCATTCCTCACTTCCTCCCTGGCAGTTGTCAGTCTGTTCCATGTCTTTGGTTCTATTTGCTTGTTAGTTTATTTTGTTTATTAGATTCCTCTTATAAATGAGATCATATTATATTTGTCTTTTACCAACTGGCTTATTTCATTTAGTATAGCAGTCTCAAGTTCCATACATACTGTTGTGAAGGGTAGGGATTCCTTCTTTCTTTCTGCTGCATAGCATTCCATTGTGTAAATGTACCACAATTTTTTAATCCACTCATCTACTGATGGGCACTTAGGCTGTTTCCAGCACTTGGCTATTATAAATAGAGCTGCTATGAACATAGGAGTATATAAGTTCTTTTGAATTAGTATTTCAGGATTTTAGGGTGTATTCCCAGTAGTGTTTCACAAAGTGATGTAAACATTGTCACTCTAGTCTTGAAATCAAAACACATGATCTTAAAAAATAAAGAAATAAATGTACAAAGATAAATCAGGCAGAAAAACTAAAAAAGCAGGAATTACTATACAAACATTGTACAGAATAAAAATAATAAAAAAATTAGAACTAAATGTTATTTTGTAATGATTAAAGACATTATCTTTAAAAAGTTATAACAGTCATAAAAATTGAATGCAGCAAACATAATAGATAATTTTCTGGGAAAATACAAATTACTGAAACCAACTGAAGCATAAACTAGCAATCTAAAAAGAACAACAATCTTGGAAGAAAATGAAAAAAATTCTGTTAAAAGACTTTGGGACCAGGCAGTTTAATAGATAAACTTTCTTTTTTAGAGATTGTATGATTCCTATGATATATAAACACAAGGAAAAAGAGGTAAAGCCTCCAAAATCATTTCATGAAGCACATCTTAATGAGTCATCAGTTAAGTCTCATGAGTCTTAACTCAAAAAAGCTAAAATATTTGCAATACAAATTCATGAGTATAATGGCAGATAATACATCATAGTCTAAGCAGAATTATCCATGATTATATTTAATCTGGCTCCTGGAATTGCAAAAAGACCCCATCTGTTGGGCTCCTGGTCCACCATGCTAATTCCTAATTGGTTCAGCTCAAGTCTTAACTTGGCTTCTGCAGAAGCTCTTGAAAATGCTTAGTGTCAAGCTCCATCAATGCTTTTAAAAACCAGCTATAGAGTTCTGTGGGGAAAGCCAAGGCATGAGGTTGGGTCCATGACAATCTGATACTGAATGAGCACTAATTCTGCTCAGGAATTTCATGGCTCTTCCCATTGCAGCAGGTGTGTTGAGTTGGAGGAGTGGATACCCTGGACTCAGCACTAGAAGGAACACTGGGTGAATTGTGTGAGCATCGGTGTTAGTCTTACTATCATCACAAAGGGACTTGACTTGTCAGAAGCTAGACTAGAGTTCAGATTGGGTCTCATAAGAAAAACCAACAATAAAAAAGTCTCAGTAGAAGTTGGTCACAACTCCCACTTCTGGTCCTTTTGGAGTCAAAGATCATGAAAGAGGAAGAGGAAGAAGGATCTCACTTCCTTCTTCCTCACTATGAACTCTTTATGAATAGTCAAGGGCTGATGCTCAGATGAGGCTGGGGTCCCACCTTCCATTCTATGGGTCAGAACATTGGAATGAGAGTAGCCTAGAAGAGGCCTTTGACTTCCCTGCACCTAGAGAGTGAGTTCTTCTGACACAGCACGTGTTCTGGTTAACTCTGTTGCTCACCACAGCAATTCTTTTAATGCCAGGTCTCTGTCCTTTAGTCTTTCACTTCCAGTATCACAAGTGAACCACAATGGAGGCATGAAGACAGCCATATTCTGTCAGGAACTACTCCCCGCCTCATGGTTCTCTGTGCCTCTGGTATACAGTCAACACTCCGGTCAAATTCATACTTTCAGAGTGACTTTTAAAAAAGTTAAATTTATATTAGTCAACCATAAGAAAAGATGAAATATTGCTATTTGCGACAACATGTATATATCTTGAGAATAGTATACTAAGCAAAATAAGTCAGAGGAACTTTTCACAAGAAGATTAACTTCATACTTTAATGAGTCACTTCAAACAATTAGCATCTATTAAGGAGCACACAAATCTCCCTTTATTCCTTATCCTTTAATTAAAGAGTCACATAAATGAACTTTCTTTGGAAGGAAACCTCCCTGCCTGATTTCAGGAGCTGTAACCACCCCCCATGGCTAAGGCTGAGTGAGCGAACTTGGGACCATAAGCCACTAAGGAGACAAAGCTTATTTCCCTGGCAGGGGTGCTGCCTCTGCTCCTTTTACTTCACCCTGCCTGGACCCCAGTGCTTGATTGGTTAGCCAATGACAGGTAAGATTCCTCAAGGGAGGGAGGACCTAAGACAGACACAATCATGGGGGGCCCCAGGGAAGGACTTGGAAGCTACAGAAAAAGGGGGTGATGGACCCTTGCCCCTCGGCTTTGATATAGCCTAAGTCTTCATTCTGTCTGCAAGAAGTCTCCTAATCTCTTGGCTGCCTTACTTCCCCTGCCTGACTTAAGCCTGAAACAATTCTGGAGGTGGGTGCTGCTCTGGGCTGGAAAGGGCAGGTTCCCTAGGGTGATCAGGCCTAAGAAAGAATGCACAAAATCCTATGAAAGTTACTTTGTTAATACCCTCAATTTAAATAATAA
>NC_040908.2:52497887-52597559 GCF_004126475.2 Phyllostomus discolor
GCCTGTAGAGCAGAAGCAAAGCACTGACCAGGAATCATTCATTTACTCACTTGTCGATTAAGCACCATTAACACAGGTATACTGGAGTCATGAAGATAAACAAGCCTTGATCACTGTCTCTTTGGGGGAGGGGAACATAGGGGAGCTAAGAGAAGACTGGCTAGGGGGCACAGACAGCTTCCTGAAGAGGCAGCCCCAGGGAGAATGGTGAGGGGAACAGAGCAAGAATTCCTGCAGAAAGACAAGATTTGAGACAGAAAACTGTATAGTTGGAAAATAGCAAGTAGATCAAAAATGGGTACAGCACTAGGTGAAAGCAAAGGGGTGGCAAGAGATGAGGCTGCGGAAGGGGCCTGGTGCGCTCTGCTAGCCTGACCTCTCTCCTGTCAGCACGAGCGAGCCAAGGGACACGCTATGCTGAGGACAGCGCAGTAAAACCCTGCACACACTCCTTTCCAATAGTTTCACATTGTTTGCTTGTACGGCTTCCCACAAGAACTTCGAGGGCAGGAACTGTCCTTTTCACTGTTTTCATCTTTATATCCTTGGAGCT
Source organism: Phyllostomus discolor (assembly GCF_004126475.2). NCBI lineage: Eukaryota > Metazoa > Chordata > Mammalia > Chiroptera > Phyllostomidae > Phyllostomus > Phyllostomus discolor. The sequence goes on from NC_040908.2 coordinate 52,498,441, forward strand.
TAGCATACACCTGGGATGCAATAGGAACTCAGCACGTAGTTACATGAACTAATGAGTGACTGAGCAAAGTGCAAAGTAGGGAAAGGAGAGGCTGGGAGCACAAAGCAGGGAGCGTGCCTAGAGAATGCTGGAAAATGCAAAGGCTGAGCAGTTAGGACAGGAAACCCTCTGAAATATGATAAACTATGAGCAAATAGAGAAAGAACCCTCCTGTCCCAAGAATCATATGGAGGAAGTGGACAGAAAAAATGACCACAGATGAAAATACTTTGAAGTGGGATCTGGACTGAGCCCAGCTTGGTCACCTTAGTCTGAGGAAACAGTCTGAATTCTTCATGAGAAAAGAGCTGTGTTATGTGTTGAATTATGTCCCTCAAAAAATACATGTGACAGTCCTAACTCCCAGTACCTCAGAATGTGACCTTATTTGGAAATAAGGTCTTTTCAGATTTAACAAAGTTAAGATGAGGTCAGTACAGTGGGCCCTCATCCAATGTGACTGGTGTCCTTATTAAAAGGGGAAATTTGGCCACAGACATGCACAGAGGGGAAGCTATGTGAAAAGCCACCTCTGCACAAAATGCCTAAGGCTACCGGAAGCCAGAAGAGAAACATGGAACAGAGCCTACCCTGGTGTCTTCAGAGTGATACCTCTTCTGGCCCCTCTTGGACTATGAAACAATACATTTCCGTTGTTCCAAGCCAGCCAGTTCATAGTGCTTTGTTACAGCAGCCCCAGGAAACTAATACATCCTGGTTGCCAAAACAGATCAACAATTATGGCAGACACATTCACCTCCCTGACAGGCACCCCCCTTCCTCGGTGCTGGACGAGCTCCACTTCTTCTGTATGCCCATCCTTCCTGGCCCACAGTGTGGGTCATGCAATTGACTCACATCAGTCATGGAGGTCTCTTTGCCATTCTGTTTGTCATGTGAAGCAATCCTGGCCAGTAGGTCTCACTAAATGGACCTCTGTATCCATGATATAATTCAGTTGTTCTTGATTATTTTTTAATAAAAGTTTTTAAAGACTTGATGTATTTATTTTTAGAGAAAAGGGAAGGGAGGGAAAAAGACTGGGAGAGAAACATCGATGGGTTGCCTTTTGCACACCCCCAAATGGGGACCTGCCGGCCTACAACTCAGGCATGTGCCCTAACCAGGAATTGAACTGGTGACCTTTCGGTTCGCAGGACAATGCTCAACCCACCAAGCCACACCAGTCAGAGCTGCTCTTGAATATTTCTGTGCCTCTAAAGTCCTGTTGAAAATATTCGGCACAGAGGGCAGTCTCTATTTGAACCTGGACAGACACTAAATTAATGATCAGTAGGGTTACTAGGCAACCTGATAGAGAATGGTAACTGAATTGACTTCCTCGACTCATTAGATTTGTTCTTTCAAACGTTAACCTTGACCTCCAGGGGTTAAACCTGCAAGTTTTCCCATATCTGATATTATTACCTCAATTTGATAAATATCTCCTGTGCTTCTGTATTACTCACTGAATAAGGCAATGTTCTAATCTAGGTATTGTACTTAAATTCAGGGATTTCCTAACCCATAACCTAATACCACATTGTCTTCATGCTGTAACATGAACACAATAGTCTAGTTAGAGCTCTAAGTCCAGATCTGAGTTTGGCTGCATGTCCTTCCTCAAACACAGACTAATTCACACCTAACAGTTTTTGCAGCTAAAACACAGGTTCAATTCTCACTATGCCACAGACGTGTTGAGAACTTTAAAAGGCTAGATGGGTCTGAACAGGGAGAGGGAAGGCAGAGGCAGGAACTGCACAGGCGAGGAAGGGAGAAGACCACATTTTAGAAATGGCACAGGCTTTGCCACCAGACCCCCTTCCATCTCGATTCCACCATTTACCAGCTGTGTGACTTTGGGCAAGTGACTTACCATGTCTAAACTTCAGTTTGGAAAATAGCAAATACAATGTAATATCCTTATGAATTCTGCTTAACATTGAGGTGCTAGTATTATGAGGTGCTTAATCTATGTAATGCTCCCAGCGTGGTATCTTGTGACCAGCAGGTAACCTCTAATGATGTGTGCATGGTTCAGAGTTACGCCTCCACAACAGCCACAATTTTTTTCCACTGAGAAATCAGTCCACTAAGCATTAAAGAAACAACCAGACATGTTCTCATTAAATTGGCCATGTAGTCCTATTATTTTAATGTTGAAGCATATCACAAACCATTTCTCCCCATGGTCTCTCCCTTAGTTCCCCTGAATTAAAGCAATATCTCCTAACTGGCCTCCCTACCTCCATTCTTTCCCCATCTTCCAATCTAACCTCCATAGAACCACCAGAATTAGTGGTTTTTCATTTTGAGTTTTTTTTTTTACATTTTCTTTATTTATTTTTAAAGAGAAGGGAATGGAGAAAGAGAGAGAAACATCAATGTGGTAAAGAAATCTCATTCAGTTGCCTCTCACACACCCCCAAAAGGGGACCTGGCCTGCAACCCAGGAATGTGCCCTTATGGGGAATTGAACCAGTGACCTTTCAGTTTGAAGGACGAAGCCCAATCCACTGAGACACACCAGCCAGGGCCACCAGCATTTGCCTTCTTGAGCAGGGGTTGATAAACTACAGCTCACAGGTAAACCCAGCCCATGGCCTGTTTCTTGTGTGTAAAGTTTTATTGGAACAGAGGAACACTGATCATTTACATACTGTCCGCGACTGCTTTTGCACTACAGCGGCAGAACTGAGCAGCTATGACACAGCCAGGAAAGCTTAAAACATTCACTACCTGTCCTGGCCAGCGTGGCTCAGTTGGTTGGAGTGTCATCCCATACACCAAAAGGTTACAGATTAGATTCCCAGTCAGGGCAAGTACCTAAGCTGTGGGTCAATCCCCAGTTGGCGTGCCTATGGGAGGCAACCAACCAGTTGATATTTCTTCCATGTCAATGTTTCTCTCCCTCTCTCCTTTCTTCCCTCTCTAATATCAACGAAAGTTGTTAAAAAATAAAAAAATAAAAATAAAAAATATTTATTACCTAGTCCTTCACAGAAAAAGTTTGCTGGCCTCCTAGTAACTTGTTCTAGAACACTCCCCTTGGTAGCTCATCACCCCCTCCAGTGACCTGCCTCTAACATAAAGTCTAAGCTGTGGGCCTTAGCCCTCGCCTAGCTTTCCGGACTCACCTCTCACTACCCCCTACATGCAGCCTAAACTCCATCTTCACTGAATGAGAGTCCTCTAGACACACCAAGCTCCCTTCAACTAGAATACTAGCACCCCTTTCCAACAGAAGTTTTCCGCAGAAAACTTCTACTTGTTCTTCAAGATTCTTCTTCAATATCCCTTCCTTTATGAAACCTTCCAAAACTTCCCCCAGCCCTATCCTAGGGTCAGGAACTCCCTCCTTCAAAGCAACATCCCACCAATAAATGGTGTGACATACACAGTAGATAGGGGTCTACATATCTGTCTTTGCTACTAGACACCCTAACTTTAACCTGTTCTTTCCCATTCCCTCCCAGAGCACCTGTTCTTTTCCAGCATCATACCTACCATAGTTCGTAGCCGTGCATTTCTTTGTGTATTTATTTGTTTCCTGTCTTTCCCTAACAACTGTGAACTGCAAGAAGGCAGCACCTAAGACTGTTGGATTCATCACCACATTACCATCACCTGGTCTGGAGCCAGCCATGTGGTAGTTGTTCAATTCGTTCAATGAACAGATGATTGGATAAATAAAAAAAAAAGATTTTATGAATGAATCAAATACAAATGAAAGAAACTAAGGTATCAAAGCTATTATTTTCTGGGCATGCTGAATTCTGCCCCTCAGACCTTCTTGCAGCCCCACAGTCCAGAAGGCTGGATGGGTATAAGCACCACTGATAACTCTGGAGCACGTATACAGCCCTAGCCATTCTTGAAATCAGTGTGGAATGTTTCTATAGCCCTTACCCATGACAGCGAATTCAGACCCCATGGAACTGGAATAAAGTCACATGAAGGATTATATGATTGAGTCCATGTTTGCACTGAACCATATAGTATCCCAGACATGCCCCCTGCCAGACATCCTCCACTCCTTGTTTACTGAAGAAAGGTGGGCAAGATTCCTGCAGCTTCATTCTTCTGTCCCTAAAGAGAGCATCCTATCTGTCCATCACACCCACACTCAGCCAAAGGCACTCTGCACCATGCTCACATCCAGGTGAGAGAGCTTGGCAAGATGGGGTGGGGAGGGGTTAAGCAGGAATGATCCTCCTTTGGTTCTCACAGTGTCTAGTGCTAAGGGGAACTTCAAGCTTGAATGTGACCCTTGAAAGATGTACTATTCACTTTTTCTGATACTCAAAGCTCAATATCAAGCAAATAATTCATCTGAGTTGCTACTTCTTATTTTACACACACACACACACACACACACACACACACACACACCCTCCCAAAGCCATTTACTATGTGGCCTTTCTGATTCTTCAGGACAGACCCATCCATAAAGGCCCTCTGTGGGGATGTGTGTGTTTCATGAGACGTTTCCAGGAAGAGCAAAGATGCATTTTCAACCAAAGCAAGTTTATGAAGTTGGCAGCCTGAGCCTTAGGGATGGCAGCACCATGAACCAAGGCAAAGCTGAGTTTCTTGTTTAAGTCAAATATTAACCCTCTATGGCATCTACCTCTGGTCTGAACTACAAAGGAGTTTTATGTACTAAACACAGAGATTGCCTTTGGCTCTAAATAAATACATCTCCTCAGAGCCTACTGGACCTGTGTCCTTTAAGCGTGGTAACAAAGCATTCATAAGGAAATGTCAGTCTTTTCCATTATTAAGAACTTAATAGTAAACTTTGGCAGCAGCCAAATCATCCAGGCTTCTAGGGTCTTACTAAAGGATTGCATAGGATTGTCCCCCAGCAAACCTCCTTATAATGTGTCTCCCATTTCCTAGAAGATCCAAGCAACTGTCTCCTTCTACAGACTTACCTTCTGTCCAATCACCTTTCTCTCTGCTCAGGGGATCTGCTGTCTTGGGCTCAGTTCAAAGCCAGTGTCCTATCCCCTCCCGTCCCCCACCCATCCCAAACCCAACCCCCATTATTCTGTGTCCCTTCCTCTCCCCTCACGGCTTTGTGCCACCCATTCCCCTTACCACCCTGATGTCTACAGAGCACACTCGGCCCTCTCAGAGAATAGTTCAAAGACATTCAGAGGAGGATGTACTGCACATGACTTTGGTATGGTCTGGACTTAACAACATGTAATGATTCACAATTGAGTATTGTGAAAGAAATTTTTTCTATCCTACCTAATAAAAGCTGAAAGTTCCAAACACCTATCATGGACTTCTAAGTGACTTCTAACCATTAGTAAGGAATTTGTCTAGAACATTTGGAGAAATATTTCAAATCTGTGTGGAAGAGGAAAGGCAGCATGGAGATGCCTTCCCAGTGTGCACAGTGCCTTTGCGGCCACTTCATGGGGCCTCCTCTGTCTCTGTCTCTCCCCACTTATATATTAACAGGCTTTTCCATCTCCAAAACAATCCCCCTACCTAATGCCTCTGGTTAGCACCTTCTCTTACTGACACTTTCATAGCCTAGCTTTTGGACAGAATTGCCTGTGCTTTGTGTCTCTGCTTCCTCACCCCACATTTGTTCCTCAGCCAACCTCATCTTTCAAACTCCACTAAGTCACCAATAGCCTCTGAATTCCCAAATCCAAGGATATTGTATTTCTTTTCCTAGTCATTTCCACATCACTTCATGCTATTGATTCCCCTTCCTAGAAACTCTTCTCCCTCATTCTAGTCTCCCATTTCTTACTACCTTCTCTGCCCAGCCTCTCTCCCCATCGCCTTCACTAGGTCCTCTCCTTTCCTTATGAGCTTCCCTTATGTCCTTATGACATAAGGACCTTCCCTTATGTCAAAGGTCAGTGTTGCGACCCAGGACCCCACTCACACGGGCAGTCTGGCAAAGACACTGCCAGACACTGCCAGGGCCTGACAGTGCAGGCCCTGGATCCTGGCTGCCCGGGATAAAATCTCAGGTCCATCACTTAAATCTGTCTGTATGGCCTTGGGCTATTACTATCCTGTGCCTCAGTTTATTCATTTGAAAACCAGGTAATAATTATAGTGTTTCCTAGCAAAGGTTATTAAGAGGATTAATACACAAAAAGTATTTACAACACACAGTACACATTCAATTAGCATTAGCCATTATGATTCCTCTTCCCATACTCTACACTCTCCTTAAGCAACCGAGCCATGCCATGACTTCATTATTCTTGCCAACAGTTTACACATGCACCTTCTTTAAGACCTCTCTCCATAAGTTCAACCTACAAAACCATGTGCCCACTAGACATGTCTCCCTGGCCACCCCTGAGATGCTTCATATTCAGTGTGTCTGACCATGAGCTCATCTCTTCCTGCAAATGCTGCTCTTCTTCCTTCTCCTCAGTTCTCTCTCCTAACAAATAGCCCTACTATGCTGCCTTGTGGTTGCCCAGGCCAAAATCTCAGAGTCATCCTAGACTCCTGCCCCTCCCTTACTCCCCCACTTGATCAGTCACCAAATTGTGTCAACTTCATTGCCAAAGTATTTCCTGAGTCTGTGACCAATTCTCCACCTCTATTACCAGTGTTTTAGATAGAACCTCACTATTTCTCACCTGGATGATAATAAGCAACCATAATACTACAAAATATTACTGGCACCCTGGCTGGGTATCTCAGTTGGTTGGAGCATTGTCTCATACACCAAGAGGTTGCAGGTTCGATCCCTAGTTGAGGTTCATGTGGGAGGCAACCAATAGATGTTTCTCTCTCACGCCAGTGTTTCTCTTTCTCTCTCTCCCCTCCTCTCTCTCTAAAATCAATGAACATATCATTGATTTAGGATTAAATCAATGAGTGAGGATTAAATAACAATGTTAATAATACTACTAATAATGGCCACTATTATCACATGCCAATTATGGATCAATCAGTGTAGTAGAGACTTCACATACTTCATCATATATAATCCTGACCACTGTCCATACCATCCACGGGGGAGGAATTAGAGTCCCTGTTTTCAGGTGAGATGGCAGAGGCTCAGAGACATTTAATTAACAGCGTAAGTTACACAAAGACATTGTGGGGCTGGGATGCAGCCCGGTGTTCATCTGACTCCAAATCAGCTTTCCCACCCTGTTAACTGCAATGGTGTCCTAACTGGCCCCCTGCCACCAGTCTTATTCCTCATCAATATCCACTCTATTGCCAGAGATGCCTATTTTTAAAATGAAACTCTGGCTTAGCCTCTCTTCTGTGAAATCCTGACATAGCTCCCCAGTGCAGAACAGAATATACAGTCTTCACCAAGGGTGTTCCTGATGTGATCACTTTGTCCATTTACAGACTTGCCTCCCTCTCTTTTTTGGAGCACACCATGCCTGCTCACCCAGCCATGCTGTCCTTCTCACTGATCCCTCTGCCTGGGATGCCCTTCTTCTCGCATCAGCCTGGATGCTTCCATCTCGGCCTCCTAGGTGCACATCCTCTTGGACCCACCTGCTGCCAGGCTGAGTTCAGTTCCTGTCCCGCGTCTGCCTGCCCACAGCACTCGGTGATGGCCTCTAGAACAGCATTTTAGAGTGGGGCAACATGCACTGATCAAGCACCTACTGTGCACCAGTTTCCAGTAGGCTCAAGTGACTTGAGAATCAATAAGACACACGTCCAGCTTTCAGAAAACTCACTTTAACAAGAGAGATGGACAGTGAAATGTTGTGTTGCTACCTCTGATTTACCTGTCGCCACACTGGATTGCTAAGGTTCTTGGGAAGGAAGAGTATCTTGTTCATCTGTGTGTCCCCAAGGCCTAGAACTAAGGCTCTGCGCACGGGGGTGTCAGTAAACACTGGCGGCTTGAGCTAAGCAGACACACAAGCCCACCCACAGGGACACTCCACTCTCATGTGCATCTTTTCCAGACTCTAAATGTCCAAGTCATCGTCTTCTGCACCCCGCTACTCTGACCTGCAGCAGGCTCTTACACTGGAGAATCTCCAGGCTGGCCATACTGCCCATGTAACTCACCTGCTGAGAGATGAAGGGACTAGGTTCACAGCAGGTAAGTGGCAATGCTGACACCCCTTCCAGGGCTCACCTCACCCACCCCCAGGTTCACTGGCACATCCTATTGCAGGAAAGAAGGCAGCTGCTGTCTGAGGCTGCTCAGCCATGTGGCGCACAGAACAGGAGCTTCAGGAAGGTACCCCACGTGTCTTCCAGTAACAGCCGTTCCCACCCCCTCCCACGCTTGGGCGGCTGCAGCCTGTCTTGTCCTAACAAGACGAGCCAGTGAAAGGACAAGCGTGTCCGTGTTTGTGTCCGTGCCCAGGGCAAGACGGCTCAGGCAGGCCTTTGATCGGGGTCTCTGTGCAGAAACAAGATCCCCTGAAATCTGCTCCCTGCAGCACTGCCTGTCTGAGTACAACAGGCAGGAGGGCACAGGGCAAAGGGGAAGGCTTAAATTACAGCAGGTGTTCTGTAAAAAGCCTTCTTTTCCTCACAAGTTTATGGTGACTTCTCTGCTAAGTGGCATTTCCGCCTCCACTTTGGTGGAGGACAAAGTGCAAGCTGCCCAGGTGATCAAAGAGGGGCAAGAGGAGGAAGGGAGAGGTGCTGACCCCAGGGCAGGGAGCTTCTCCCTGGCCAGGGTGGGGTCTCAAACATCAGGCAGGGGAGAGGGAAAGGGGGAAAACTGGGGGGAAATGGCTGTTCATTCCTTGGCTTCAGCAGCCCACCCACTTGTACTTTCCCTCTTGAAAATTACCTTTTCTAAAAGCATCTCTGATGGTAATATGACCATCCTGAGACTGTCTGGGGTAATGGTGGAGGGCTCGGAGTCCAGTGGCCTGAATCTGATCCCAGGTCTGCCTTTTAGCTGTGGGTAGGACCCTTTCTCCTTCTCTGATACCGACCTCGGAGGGTGGCTATGAGCATTAATGCAAAACAGGCATATAAAGCCCTTAACTTGGGGCCTGGCCCCCGCCCCAGGCGTCACTACTATAATCAAACACTGGGAACCACCTAGGGACCACGTTACCTGGAGGGAGGATGTTCAGAACAGACCACCCTCCCCTGTTTCTGTTCCTGACTCCTGGGTGGACTGGATTTTCCCCTGCGCCCATGTCCTCTCTGTCACAGCACTAGTCCACGGTGTTGTGTTGATCTGTTTTCTTGTCTATCTCCCCGTTCAGGCTACAGGCACCTTGAGCAGAGACAGAATGTGACTTTCATGCTAGAGTATTCGTTCACTCATTTGTCACTCACTAAGTACCTCCTAGGTACCATTAGGTCACTAGGTAGTGAGTAAATGAATGAAGTCTGGGACATCCTACAGAAACACCTACATAGATCATCCAATCCATAAGCATATGTATCCATCACCTGTGATGGAATCGATGCAAAGACTTTGGATTCAAAGAGAAGAACTGCAATTGTGACTCAATTCCCAGGAAATGTGTCCATTCCGACCGTTGATCTGCTGGGTCCCATGCTGAGTTTATTTAAGACAGATCCAATCAATATCTATCTGTGTGCGTGTTGACTCTCTCTCTGTCTCTGCATCTCTTTCCCTGTCTGTCTCTCTCTCTCTTTTCCTTTCTCTTTCTCCTTCTAAGTTATGAAAATTTATCAATAACATAGCAATTCATCCAGACTTTTAGATGCTCTAAAGGTAATGTTCAAAACTCCAGACTCAGAAGGTGCCATCACAGTCCATCAGCCACTGCCTTGAAAAGAAAACAAAAAACAATGCCCAACCACGGGGCACAGCTTTGTTTTTTGACTGTTCTTTCTTTGCTTACTGGAGACACTGTCTCTCCTCTGGTCCCTGGGCTCTGGCCCCAGTGTCCCAGGAGGAAAGAGGCTGGCCAGCAGAGACAGGAGGTGGGGCCTCCATTCAAAGAGCTCAGCGCACTCGAGCTTTGAAGGCCACCCCATTGTCTCCCAACAGCAGGAACAGGCTCCTGGATCACTGAAAGTCAAGCCCACTTCCCAGGCCCATCTCCAGCTCCCTAGTCCCACCACCATTACCACAACATCTGCTGGCCCTTTCCTGGTTCTGCACTGTGTACATGCAGTTTCCTATCTGCAACAGCCTTCGTCACCAGTCCCCCCAAACCCAGCAAGCTCCTACATTAAGACCCAGGTCAACCATCCTCTGCTCTTGGAAGACTTTCCTAACTCTTCTAGCAGACACAGTGGCTGGTTCCTTTGAGCTGCCGGTCCTCTTCTAAGATCTCTCCTGTTCCGCTTAACATGTTCTGATGACCTGTTCACGTGTCAATCACATGTCATGGACTGTGACCCTGATGTTAAGGACCACGTCTTCTTCATGTTTGTGTCTCTGGCATCCAGTACAGAGCTACGCATTCCACGTGTATTCCAAGCACAGCCTAATGTCTCAAGATCCCGTCACCACTCTAGTCTAGTCTGGTCTAGACCAATCACCCCTTTCAGCACCAAACAGGATTGCACATAGAGTCAAACAGGGTACGTTTCATGGGGAACACAGGCCAAGACCTAACAGGGTGACATGTCTCTCCCTAGAACCAGACACACAAGCAGAAACCAGCTTAACTAAGAACCTGGTCAGTTAGCAGGTGCTTCCCAAGACGGCGGTCAACAAAGTGTGACATCAGAGGTCTGAACACCTGGCACCAGGCTGGACATTCCCTGCTGGGCTAGTTTCTCTTCCAGACCAGGCTATAAAAGCCTTGGTGAAAATGCAACTGATGCCCAGAGATCTGGGGTCTGACTTTTACTCCAGGCATTGGGAACCCCAGGGCAATCTGTTTCTCAGACGAGGCAGCTGGTGACACAGGAGACCCAGGGTAATGCCTGCAGGCAGAAAGAGTCTGGGTCTGAAGGGTCTCTGATGTGCTGATGGCCAGGGAAGCTCTCATCCTGTCCGCCCTCCAAAGAAGCCTTACTAGAGTATTTCTGCAACCCCCAACAAAACCAGAATGCCTTGCACACACCAGGTAACTTCATCCCACTGAAGTTTTGGGGGGCACTCTGCCAAAATAAGCAAATTCAGGGGATTGCAGATGTGGAGGAAGCCAGAGTACACAAATGTGCCAGGATCTGTGTAAGACAATCTGGTCTACCAAGTAAGTGGCCAAGGAACCAGCAAGGAGGGGACTCAGCTTTCAAAGCCCATGGCTGCATTCAGGGAAATAAAAGATTCCAAACTGGTGACATGACCAGCCATAACCTAGTATCTGGTGTCACACACAATTCACACAGGGCGTCAGTAACTAGTTCAAAACCTGGTTTTCCAAAACCCCATATAGGTCATCAAATTCTCTCAGCAAGCTTTACCTTTAATATACACAAATGTTCCTCAAAACACTTGGAGAGAAAACGTACTCTGCACCTGATCAAGTATAGGTAGGAGACTGAGTTGGTGGCATTCACCCATCCATCCCACATTCACTGATTGATTTCAGCATTATTTATGTACTAGGCACACACTGCAGGGGGCATGTACTTGGTAAGGACAAAGCTGAAGGCTCCGTTTAGTATCAAGTTCATTGGTGCTGATCTGGCACTTTGACACAGTGGACTGACCCCAATATCCTATCCCTCTGTGGCAGGGGGCAGCTGAGGAGGAGAGGAAAGAAAGACAAATTGTAAAAATAATGGCAGTCTTAGATCACAAGTGTGGTGTAGACGGAAAACCCAATGGATTCAGCTCTCATTAATGCACATAACGAACCACATGTCATGTTTACTGAGCACTTACTATGTGCACAGCATTAGGCTACACCCTTTACCCTCACAGTGTGAAGAGTGTGTTCTACAGTCTGGATGTCTGTGTGAAACCTGGTCCTACCTCTCACTTACTGTGTGACTTTGGCCAAACTGCTTAGCCTCTCTGTGCCTCTGTTTCTTTGTCTGGAAAAGAAGGTAATACCAGTACTAACTTTAAAGCATTGTTATGAAGATTAAGTGAGGAAAAGCATAAAATGCTAAACCTGAACCATGTCCTGGTAGGCACTCGGTACTAAAACCAACAATTATTATCTCCTTAGTTCATCACACTCCTTTGCAGAGAAGGCAGACTCTTTCTTCCTATTTTACCAATAAGGCTTTGAGAGACTGAGTCAGCACACTCAGGGTCACAGAGCAGAGTTAATAAGCAGCAGAGCTGGGACCTGAACTTAGGCAGCTTCACTCCAAAGCCCACAAGCTTAAGTACCACGTGAGCGGGCACTGTGCTAGGTCCTAGGTACATAAAAAGCCGTAGGGAGATGAACTAGGGATCCTTATACAATGCAGCACACACACTGTGTGTGTGTGTGTGTGTGTGTGAGAGAGAGAGAGAGAGAGAGAGAGAGAGAGATTGATTCAAAGAAAAAAGGGGCAGGGGGACTGGGGCTGGGGTAGCAGGGAGTGGCACCCTACAGGACCTGAAGAATGCTCCACCCAGAAAGGGACTTGAGTTCTAGACCCCAAGGACAATGAGAAATTTGCCAGCCAAGGAGGAAGAGCATTTTGAAAAGTCAGGACCTAGAATACCAAAAGATTAATGAATTGGGTATATGGCAGGTAATCACAGGACACTGTACAAAGTCAGGCTGGGAAGGTAAGTTGAGGCCGGTCATGAATAAGCGTGTGTGCCAACATCACAGGTTAGATTTTATTCTGCAAGACAGTGATTCTCAGACTTTGATACACACAGGTTCTACCTTCGGTGTTTGTAAAACAGGTGTAGATTCCCATCCCTGCTGTTAGTTCTGGGGGCCAATAGGGTATTATGAGACTGTAGTAGCATGGCCTGCTGGGATTTTAACAACAGAATCCTGGCACTGGAATGGAGATTTGGGGACAAAACCTAGTATAATTGGTCAAACTGGAGCAGATAAGAGGATGAGCTGGGAATAACAGCACTCTTCACAAACTGATACATGATAGCAGGGTTTCTCAGCCTCAGCACTGTTAACATTTGGGACTGACAGTTCTTTGTTGGGAATGAGGAGAGGTGCTATCCTGTGCATCACAGGAAATTGAGCAGCATCCCAGGCCTCTGCCCACCAGATGAATAGCATCCTCCCCCACCTACATTTATACAACCAAAATGTCTCCAGACATTGCCAGATGTCTCCTGGGATGCAAATCAAAACCCTAGTTGAAAACCACTGCTTGAAATCCTCCCACTCCTATTTTACAGATGAGGAAATTCAGCCACGAAAGGCCTCAGCAAGGGCTCAAATGCAGTTGTCTGGCTTCAGGGCCCCCACTCTTAACCATCTAGCTCCACTGCCTTTCAAGGAGAGAGACTCAGTCCAGCCTTCTAAAGCGGAATTACAGATTTGGTGACAGACTGGATGAGAAGAGGATGGAAGACTGAGGTTCACAGATGAAATCTCAGTGCTTGGCACTGAACTGGGAGAATAGTAGGTACTAAATTAAGACTTTGGATTTGAATAGAATCAAAATGCTTTGACTCAAAAGGGAAAAAAACCTGGTCCGCCAGCGCTATATGCCAGCGGGAGGTGGTAGGTTCCTGCTCAGACTGGACAGAGGAGCTCTCTGTAGGGCTGGGCCTGGGCGTCCTACAAACCAGCTGGTACCCAAATCCTGGCTGGCTCTCTTCCCAGCTGAATGGCCCTGGGTTCCTAGTTAACCTCTATGCGTCTCACTTTGCACGTTTTCAAATATAGGAATAAAAGTTTCTACTCAAAGACTTGACATGAGAACTCAAGGAGTTCATAAAAGCAAAATGGCAAGCTAGCACGATGTGGTTGGCCCCCCTTGCCTTAGGAACCTTCCTTATTATCTCCCTGCCCCGTGATCTTCTCTTAGCCAGTACTTCTGTCCACACACAACCGCCGAACCCCCACCACCCCCACCTTGCTGCCCCAGCCCAATCTTTGGGAAACAGAGCAGCAAGGAGCTGACTGCACCTCTCCACCAGCAGACCGTTCCCCTGGGGCTTTAGGGGGCGCCAACAGCCTTTTCACTCTTCAATCTGCTGTGATTTCGGGGTTCTGGAAGTCGCCAAAAGCGCGCGGTGAGCTGGGTGCTTCCGAAAGTAGCCAGGTAAATGAGTTCAACATGAGCTACGGAAATTTCAGGCAGGTCTGCAGCCTGCAGGCCCCGCGTCAAAGCCAGTCGCTGCCCCCGAAGGCAGAGGCTCTAAGAGACGGGGAGATCTGGAAAGCACCCACCCCCCCAAAGCCAGGCTGCAAAGGCAGGGAACTGAGAGTTGATGAATCAGAAAAGGAAAAGAAAAAAAAAAGGCAAGGGGCGGGGGAAGCAACAGGAAAGTGGAAGAAAGAGAAGGCAAAAAGAAAGCGCTGGGAAGCAGAGTTCTCAGGGGGACTCAGCCTACAACACCTGGGCAGGGGGTCGGGAACAAAGCTGCAGCTTCAGGTCAGAAGTGCTCTGGGTGTTTTCGCAGAGGGAACGCTCCTGGGAATCCACAGTGGGCTGGGGATGCCAGGCACCCTAGCGCCCCGGGCGCACTCTCCGGCGCCGCTTACCTTTGCCAGGGCCGCCCGCACGCACTTCCGGGGGCTACGCGCTGGGGGCGCGGGGCCGAGCTGGGGGACCTGGAGCGCGTCACCGAGGTGAGAACTTGACAAATCAGTGCCCGGGGCTTGGGCCGGAGCTGGCGCCTCGGAAAGAAATCCCAGTGGAGGAGTCACGGGGGACTGCGCGAAGAGTAGGGTCCAGGCCTCGGCGCGCACTGGCGATCGCGCAGAGTCCCGCAGACGCTAGAGGAGCTCGAGTGAGTGAGAGGAAAAGGTTGTCTCATTTCCTTCGGTCTCCCCACTCCTCCGCCCCCTCTGCTCCGGACCTGCCCTCCCTCTCCCCCGCCCCCTTCCCCAAGCCAGCAGCCCATGTGGGCGCTCAGAGGACGCGAAACCTGAACGGTTGCAGCGTGCGGCGCCTCCCTCCTCGCCAAGTTAGTTCACGTTCCCAACCTCCTGCCTGTCCCCCCACCGCGCGCTTCCAACCACTGAAGGCTCCCCATGGTCCATGCCCACCCCGTCCGGGTCTTTCCCCTTGCTGGGACGAGCCCAGCTTTAAAAGCAGACCTCTAAGCTCCTGCCAGCATCCATCCTCTCATTTCTGTCCTGCTGCCTGCTTTGAGCCTGAATTAAACCACTCAACCCAGACAGGAAATAAGTACTTACTTTGTTACTGTAAATTTGATCAACCTTTCCTCCCCCCCCCCCCGCCCAGTGGGGAGTTTAAAGCCTGATGCATAATCTCGAAGTAGCGTTCATTTTGATTGGAAGAAGAACAGCTGAGATCTTTGTTTGGCCTTGCTCATTCAGAGTTGGGGTTTTGTTTGCTAATTCAATGACTATTGAGAACCTAATAGACTCTGAGCTGGGCAGAAACTAACCGGAAGGGCTTATTGCTCCTGCTCCTAGGCTATCGTCGCTGTCTAGGAGCTGGCAGAGAGGAGGTCCAGGGATCTCTTAAGAGATAGGTCAAGGCCTGGAAGAACTTTCTCCGGACTAAAAACAGCATGGGCAGAAGCAAGACGTATGAAAAAGCCCCACGAGGAGGCAGTCTAGCAGAAAACACAGCCAGGATGGGGGGTGGAGGTGGGCAAACAGGGAAGAGAATGTTAAACCAGCCTGTCAAGAGAGGATAGAAGCAGCAGGGAGCAGTGGGATAGAATTGGTAAGACCTAGTGACCAAGAATCCAGAGGCTCATAGTGACAGTGGATGACCAGAATCTCAGAGCATCTCAGGAGCTGCTACGCCAACTGTGGTCCTGGGACTGAGACGTTAACATCCACTGGGAGCTTGTTAGATACGGGGACTTTCCAGCTCCGCTTGTTTTACTGAATCAGAATCTGCATTTTAACAAAGCTCCAGATGATTCAAATGTTCATTAGCATTTTGGAGGCACTGCTCTTTACACCACTGACTGTATATTACAATGACTGTAAATTAGAAACACCTGGAGAGCTTTAACAACCACTCTGGGGCCCCTGCTCCACCCCCACAAATGCTTATTTAATTGGTCTGGGGTGGGACTACAACATCAATATTTTGGAAATGCTTTCCAGATGACCTAATACAGTCCGAGTGGAGAACCACTGTTCTAGGCTTACTCAAGGGCTACTTCATTTAACCTTGAAATACAGCTCTTCAGAAAGGAAAAGAAACACCTGGTTGTGGATGAAAAGGTAATAAGTTGTAGCCCTAATAGAGGCAACTGTCAGCTGGAAAGGGCATTGCCTGATCACAGAAGCAGATTCTAGCCTCACATGGCCACTAAATTATTATCTGAATTTGAACCGGTACTTCTCTTTAAGGCCTTAGTTTCCTTACCTGTAAAATACACATCTGACTAACTTTACACTCTACCCTCTGGGATGCAAAGTGCCATCATTAGAGCTCCCCTAACTCCCCAGATTTGTCAGCAGGCAGAGGAGGTGGTTGTGTTGAGAAGAGGGTTCTGCTGGTGTAGCACTGCGTGCCTGCCACATACACAGCCATGCACAAACACCATAGGTCAAAGGACTGTGTGCCAAGGGCTACACACATAATTGGTGCTCAGTAGACATGTACTAAATGAATGAATAAATTAATAGGGCACAGGTGCCAGTAGGTGGCATAGACTTTCCATGGACTGGCCCTAATCCGGAGCCTATGCATTTGCCCCCTAAGCCAGAGAAAGGGCATTTGGAAGCATTCTGACCCATGACCCATGACCCTTTAAATCCAAGCTTTGGATTTAAAACTACTACTATCAAGAACTGCTAACATTCATGGACTGCTTAGTACGTACCTGGTATTGTGCTAAATACTCTGCTTAGCATCGCCTCATTTGTTCTGATGAAGACACTGTTGAATCTCTGCACTGGTTTCAGGAATCCCAAACATGGAAGAAAGTGATCTGCCATCTGGAGCAGCCTCTGCCTCTTATACAGGGGGACACAGGTGGCCAGAGAGTCCCACTGGGGGGTCTTGCAGGTCAAGAGCATGCATCCTTGCATAGAGATCAACCTTGAAGAAAGGGCTTGGAAATGACTGTTCCAGGGTCCTATGCTCCCAGAAGCTATCTCACCTGGGGAGTGTTTTGAAATAATAAGTTGGGCTGCAGACCAGACCCACTGAATCAGAATCTCTGAGTGGGGCTTTACAAAATTTTAAATAAAATAAAAAATAAAGAAAAACCTCTGTGGGTAATTATAACAGCAGTCAGGTTTGAGGACTGCTTCTCTAGGAAATACAGAGACAAAGCCTAGATCCTAACAGATAAGTTTACGAAACAGTAAGGAGCTCAGTGTAGTAGTGATCTCCAAAATTCATCAGGAAAAAGAAATGATCGAAATCGTTCCCTGCCCAAAGCATGTTAAGACAATGCCAAGCTGACAAAAGTTCTTGGACTTATCTCAGCCTTGAGTGAGTGGGCTCACCCCCACATGGTCAAGGATAGGAAATCTTGTTCCATCCCCAGAAAACACAAGTGATTGAAACCAGAATCCTTGCCCCTTCTACTATGGCATTGCTATTTATGAGAAGCCTTCAAACACGCAGTGCTTATGAATTCCAGAAGTAGTAAATGCTCTCCAGAAGCATCGGAGCAAGGCAGTCATGTAAACCGAGTAATGAAAGACAAAGGAAATTGCCTCATGGCCCAATGAGAGGCTAATGGATGTGCAGACAGAGACACCAATGTGTCACCATTAATGAGGAAAATCTGGAGACTGAGACTTTTTAAAAACGTTTTGCCCTACAGTCATTTCATATTTATTCTTAGCAAAAGTAAACCTGAAAAGAAGATCTGTACTTGTTTAAAGTATTAGTGTGGAGAAGCAGGACAATTTCTTTTTCTTGCTTGCTTGCTTTCTTCTTTTTTTAACCCACTGTCTCACTTTTGCCATTACATTCCCTGGCCAAGTAATGGGATTTCTGTTAAGGTGCATGAATAGCCATTAACCAGGTGGCATTTAAATTCATTCATTTCCTAAGAGCTGAAATGAAACTGGTCATTTGACAGTGTTAGCTACTAGCAGCTCCTGGACACCAAAGGTCGAAGAATATAGCACTGCCCATGTACAGTCCAACCTTTCAGCAACTTTTTTTTACAAGGTCTAATAGATGCCTTTAATCACCAAATAAATCAGTGTTGATGGTTATGCCCCCTCTGAAGTTCTAGTTTCCAGATGTAGACAACTAAATCATAAACCCATGTTCACCAGGCCTTCTCTTCCTTTTCAGAGAGCGACAATTTACCTACGTGAAGGAAGAGGAGGGATTGCTGGGAGCACCGTTCAGTGTCTTCAATGGACTTTTAACAGAAGCAGCAGCCCAGGGAAAATAGGCACACCGCTGGTCCCCTCAGTGTTCTAATCACCTCCCCCACCCTTCTTAAAATGCCGTGTGCCCAGAAGGGATGAGATAATGAGGAACAAGCATCAATTAAGCATGTCTTCAACCTATTATGACTTGGAGGCTTATCTTTCATTGAATTATTTCCTTAGGGCCCCTAGTCAGAAGACTAGAGTTTTAAATACTTCAGGCTAAACCACTTTTTTCTTGCTTGGGCTAATAGAGTAGAAAGCAAAACATTTCTCTAGCCTGTTGCTGCTGCCCAATACAAAGTTACCTCTGATTAATGATAGGTTTTAAATCAAAACATACTCCCCAGTTAAAGTATAAACATAACTGAGTGTAAATTTTGCTTCTTTTTTTCCCTTCATTTTCCATAGGGAGAGTTTCATGCTCAGGCTGACACCTCCTCTACTTTTTCATCTTGGCCAACAAGGTTAAATAAGCATGAACAACACTTTAATAAATCATCCACACAAAATACTCTGTTACAACCAACAGGAAGCCACTGTAAAAACTAGAGGTTTCAAGCATAAAAAAATGAGGCAGTGGAACTATAAAACATGCCCAGTGAAACTGTTAATCGTTGATCTTTAAGAAAATGCAAGTGAGTCCCTACTACAACATATGACCCTAAATAGTTGTGTATTAGGTAAATGTCTATTTTATATTGAAAATACCAAAGATTTTCATAAAATTGAGACGTCCATGACCTATGAAAAATTATACTTCATATGTAGCAAAATATTAAGTAACATTTTTAAAGGAATGAGGAACACTAGAGTTCAAAATAAAGTACAAACATTGAATTAAGGTGGCTCAGATAATAGCATGACCAAGCCCTGTCGTGGGGTTCGGTGCTCCCTAAAAGGCTGCCTGCAGCCCTCCCAGATGCCTCAGACTTCTCTTCTGCAACTGTGAAAGGTGTGAGCTTGAGAAATTCATAAAGTGATTTGTTCGGAAAGATAGGTGGGCAAACAGAAGACAAAACATACCAAACTATCCATTTCCTTGAAGGGGTGGACACTAACTAGAACGGATGGTTGTGAAAGTTCTGAACACAGCACAGAGCATTCTCTTAGTTCTCTAAGTCATAAATTTCACGGTAACAAGTTCTGGAACACGGTGTCCTTATAGAGCAGGTGTGTTAGATCTAATCAAACCAAATCAATGGCAATCCGTTCATTACCCCAGTGCCCAAACTGGAGTGATTTCCGTTCCTAAACTGGTCCCTGCCACCAGCAACCAGTCAGCTGCATGTGTCTGGACATGGTTGATGGGAGTTGGGATTTACTTTGTTTTTTTTCCAGGGGGGTGGGTATGGGGCAGTGGGCACAGGAGTCTGAGATTTTAGTCCCAACAGGAAAAGGGAGTACAGAGGAGGCACCGGGATAAATGAAATTCTGATTCATTTGCTTTGCCAAAAGGTCCACACTAGGAGTCCTTTACATTAGATGGCATGGTTAATGTATTTATAATACAATGCTTTTGATTTCTTTTCAATGGTTTACTATACTTCTCAGAAGCATAGGGGTTCCTTGTACAGTAGTCTTCTCTTATCTGTGATCTCACTTCATGGTTTCAGTTATTCATGGCCAACCCATGGCCAAAATATTAAATGGAAAATTCCAGAAGTAAACAGTTTGTAAGTTTTAAATTATGGGCTGCACTGAGTAGCATGATGAAATCCTTCGCAGTCCCACTACTTCCCACCCAGGATGTGAATCACCACTTTGCCCAGCCTATCCAGGCTGTGTATGCTCACCTGCCTGTTAACCACTTACTCAGTAGCCATCGAAGCTTTCAGACTGACTGTCTCAACATCCCAGGGCTTGTGTACAAGCAATCCTCATTTTACTTAGTAATAGCCCCCAAGTGCAACAGCAGCGATGCTGCAGTTCAGATACACATAAGAGAAACCACCACGGGCTTCCTTTAGGTGAAAAGGTGAGCACAGTGCAGTAAGACATTTTGAAAGAAAGAATTCACATAACATTTATTACAGTATATTATGATAACTGTTCTATTATATTATTGTTAGTTATTGTCATTAATTTTGTACTGTGCCTAATTTATAAATTAAACTTTATCACAGGTATGTATGTATAGGAAAAAAGTGTGTATATAGCATTAAGTACTATATGAGGTTTCAGACATCCACTGGGGGGTCCCAAAACATATCCCCCAGGATAAGGGGGGACTACTGTAATGAGATGCACAGGTGACAGAGCTGCCACACAGATGTGTGACCTCAAACCTCCCTGTCCCCAGAGCATGTGGGAAGTTTTGTCAGGTCAGGGGGTATCCTCTGTGCCCCAACCTCATGCTTATTGCACCTTTTTTCTTTGTTCAACTTGCTCGCCCTTGTCTTTGATGTTCCCACTCACTCCTTTCCTCAACCTTGAACATGTCAAAATCTGCCCTGTCATTTCACGCACTATTTACGCAGTAAGTTACTATTAAAGGAACTTTCCACATTGTATACCCACTGATAGATATTGTCACATCTTTATTTCTTTTCATAACCATACCTCAAACAAATGGGTGTATTTGTTATCATTACTTTCTTAATCTCCATTCAGTCCTCAACCTACTGTCGTCTGGATCTGGAGGTAGAGTGAGGTTCAGAAAAAAAGCACAAACCTGACCTGTGGGGATCAGAGAGGTTGAGGACAGCCATTGAGAGTTAATTTGCACGTCTATAGCAGTTTAGCTAGCTTCACCGTTATCTTAAATTGCTGTGCTGCCAGGGAGATGGGCTGTGACTTTCTGAATGTATCCTGGTTTGTGATTTAGCCTGGGAGATTACAGCACGCAGGTTAACTAGGAGGCGGTTCCCCAGTTACAGTGCCTGCTCAAGAGCTTGGTGGTGGTTTGCTCTGTGTCACAGGCTCACGCCTGCAGGGAGAAACACTGGCAGCCAGAGAAAGGCAGAATATGCGTAGGACAGGCAGATGTAGCCCACTGTGGAAGGAGTCAGAAATGGGATTACGGAGGAGGCACCGGGATTTAAACTCAAGCCCTGCAGCCATTCTCTCCTTGGTCATGTGGTTTGGGAAGGAGAAGGGCTCTTGACCATGCAGTTTGCAGTGGGAAGGGAGAAGTAAGCAAGAAGCTGTGTACTCGATAGTGAGGAAGGAGGCCATGCAGCCTGGACTAATGAGAAAGGAGATGCTGCTGCTGCTGCTGCTGCTGCTGTGACCGTGCCTGCTCTGGCTGACTCTGGATCTGCAAAGGACTTCCTTGAAAGATCCTGACTGGCTGCACCTGGATTTTACCTGTACTCTTAAGACCTGTGCCCTTCCTGAGTTTCACCGTGATCCGGAGTAACACAGCACATGCCATTCTGGACTATTATACAGAACCTCAAGGCAACATAGATCCTGCACAGATAAGAAAATGCGAAACTCTGGGGGATGTCTGAGCTAGTAGCCTGGTGGGGAGACTGGGAAGTGCTGGGTCTTGTGGGAAAGGAGGGCTTGAGCTGAGGTGCTCCAAGCTTTCCTCAAGGTTGGGATGTTGTAAATAAAGACCTGCTCCTTCCAATGTTAATTGTTGGGCCTTTCACCAACGTGCCACAGGGACAGGCCCCAGTCTCCTCAATAACAGTCTGGTTTCGGTTCCCAACACACCACAGAAACTGCCCTCATTGAAGTCACAGATAGCCTCCAAATGTCGAAATCCAGTGGCTGCCCCTGAGCTCATGTTGGTGACCTCTGGCAGTGTTTTTCATTGCTGGCCTCTTCCCTCTTCCCAAGCTCTCCCGCCTTCACTTGCGCACCTCCCCATTTCACAGATCCCCTCCCACCACTGGGGTCACTTCTGTCCTGTGAACTTCCTTAAATGGGTTGGCTTCATAACAAACACATCTGTTCACGTCACTAAAATTTTTCAGGGGTCAGTCACTCTCTTACAGGATAAAGTCTAGACTCCTCTGTACGGGATGCACAGCCCTCACCGTGGGCCCCCGCCTGCCGCTCCCGCCCATCCAGTGACAACCTGCCTCATGCTTTGAATATCCACCTCTTTACAGTCTTCCAAACATGCCATGCTATTTCATGCTCCTGTACCTCTGTACAGAATGTTCTCAACTCCACCCCCATCCTCCCCTGAAGAATTCCGGCTCATCTTCTAAGGCTCAGAACAAAAGTGAGCAATTCTGGGAAGTGTTCCCTGCCCCCAGACAGAGACAGCACTCCCTCCCAGGTACCCAGCATCTGTGACATGTATTCACTTGGAGCTCTGCACCGTGTCACCTCACCTGGATCTGAGTCCTGTGAGGAAATAGGTGCTTGTTCATCTGTTTCATGTTTGGCATAGTGCCAAGAACCTTGTAGGTGCTACTATCTGATTGGGTTGCAAGAAATCTCGCATTTCTTTTATTTCTCTAAATTGAATTTAACTTGCCCTGAGCTCTCTACTCTCTCCCTGAAAATTTAATCTCAGTCACTACTGAGATATGCCTCCTCCCTGATTCACGGGGAGGCCCCTAGTGAGTTGCACTATACGGAGCAGGCAAAAAGGGCCCCCTGGACTGTGTCTGCACCAGCACCTCCTCCAGGCTCACTGTCCAAGCCTGCCTTCAACCAGGAGGCGGTTTCTTCTGAGGCCTGGGCCATGGGATTTTTCCCCTCTACAGGGTTTTTCCAAGGCCACAACTCTTAATGTTTAGTCATTTCTGCCTCACCCCCACACCTGCCCGTGTTGTGGGTGTTGTGGGTCCAGGTGTTTGTATGCCAATGGATACCCCCAGTGATCCTGCTCTTTCTTTCATTTTCAGGACTTAGCCTTTAGTCAGGCTGTGTGGCCTCAGAAACCCAAAGCTCCCCCACCCCAGCCCCAGCTGAGTGCAGCACCTTTCCCCTCAATCAGTATAGGCAGCTAAAACAAAAGCAGGACAAGTAAGTATGTCTCGTACTAGAAAGTCTGTTTTCAGCCCTATAACAACAACAAAAAATCCCAAAGACAAGGGTGTGCCAGGGTCTTACTACTTTCTGAGCCAGAGGAGAGAAGTGTACCCACAACAGAGAAAATAAGACACAAAAGAATATCTCATTAAATTATTCTGTCCCATAACCTTCAATAAATTTGTTCAATTATTTAGTGAAAGCTGAAATGTCTATGAATGAAATTGCCCTCCCAAAGAGAGACACCTCCTCCTTGCAGCCCACCTCACTCAGCCTTAGCCTTCTGCTTCCTTCCCCAGAGAGAGGCCTTAAATCTCAGGAACCCCCCTGTCTGTGGCTCAGGAACACATGCATTCACATGGCCGAGTTTATCGGAGCTGCTGACTTGGATTGCTGACACGGGCATTTGCAGCAGCTGCGATAACCCACTTTCTCTCATAGATGATTTTAATCTCTTTAATTTTTGCCCAGCCTGTGAGAAAACAGAAAGCCTGGTTGGAAAGGGGCAGGAGATAGAAGTTGCAGGTCGCAAGTTGAGTGGTGGTTAAATCCTATGCGAGGAAGCAAATGCGCGTGTAATCCTTTCAGGAAAACAAGTATTACTGGAGAGGAGGAAACTGCCAACGTAACTTTGTTCCAAGAATAAATAGCACATTTTTCCTCTGTGTTTGCTTTTCTCTCTTTGATCCCCTTGAAACCCTCTGGAAATGCCTGACCAGCGATTTTGCTCCCCTCCGAGGCTGGGAGACGGAGCCACGAGCACTCTTGAGATTCCTCAAATGGAGGCATAAGTAGGGCTCCCAGGCAATGCCGGAGCCACGAGGCCTGTGGGGGGGAAGAGGATCGAGACGTTTTAGTAAAGTTTAATCACCACAAATATGCCACAGTGTTTCCAAACATGTCATCATGATGCCCAGAAGCTGTTTAAAAGGAAATAATAATGCAGAGGGTCTGTGACCAAAACCACCGGGAGCCTTGGGAGTTGGGAAGGAAAGAAAAGCAGAGCTCGAGTGGGTTAATGTTTAGCTCTGGTCCCAGGCGGCGGTGGATGCCTGCACGCAGCGAGGCTGAAGTGAGCATGCCCCCTCCGTGGGGAGTTTATGCTTCAAATGCTCTAGAAACCGCAGTCCACAGTCACACAGATTTCCCCTCTTTTTCCCAGATAGCTTCATTTCAAGGGAGTTTCAGGCAGGACAATGAATGGTAAAGGCCTTGGCATCAAACAGATCTGCATTTAGTTTTGGTTCTTCCACGTGGGTGAAGTCAGGCAAACTGAGTACTCAGTACCCTCATCTGAGAATACTTATAGGGTGGTCATGAAATATATGAAAGGATGCATGTACACTTAGCATTTTGCTTGACTCTGTGTTCAGTAAATGCCAGTCCCTTCCACCACTGCCTCCCCACAGGATACGTGTATTATTCAGATCAGAAAATATTTCCTAGGCACTGACTAATGGTAAGACCTATACCAGGCTCATGCAGAAAGCTAAGACACATTAAACCCACTCAGTGGGAAACTACATACAAAATAAGTCTGGAATGTGTCAACCCACTGGCACATGCATTGTCATGAAGAAAACTGCACAGGAGGCACTGATCAATGATCGGTGCTGACCGATAGTCCCAATGGTTAGGGAGGGAAAGTTTTATGGGGGGCGGGGGTGTTAGGCTTGCTCTAGACAGAGAGGCAAGGAACAAACAGGCATGATTCGGAGAAGCTAATAGACTTACTTTGTTTTATAGGATACTCTTAGGGATAATTTGGGAAATAGTTGGAAAGGAAATTGGGGAATGTGGTAGATTAAAGATGGTGGCAAATTCTTTGTCACTATCTCTATGAAGAGGACGACTTTACTGCTATTGTTGAATCGGGGCTGGTTGCATGACTAATTAACAAATAGAACATAGCAGAAGTAACACTGTGCCAGTTGTAGACCTAGCCTTTAAGGAAATCAGTAGCTTTCCCTTCCTGCTTCTTGGAACTTTGCCTCTTTGAATCCAGCTACCATGCTGTGAGAAGCCCAAGCCACGAGGAGAAGGCATGTGTGGGCTCTTTGATCAAAGCCCCGGCTGAGTGCCCAGCCAACAGGCAGCGTTAAGGGCACCGTGTGAGTGGGCCCTCTTGTGTACTCCAACACAGTCAAGCCCCCAGACGACTGCAGCTGATACCACATGGAGCAAGAGATCCACCCAATTGATCCCAGTCAACCTACACAATGGTAGGAGATAATAAAGTGGTCCCGCTCTTAGAACAAATTTCGGGAGTGATATTTTGTACGACAACAGATCATTGAAACAGGAAGGAACTTGTGGGAGGCCTTGAAGGCCAAATGCCAAAGTCTATACTTCGTCATCATTATCACCATCACCACCACCATCATCACCATGGAAATAATTAGTAAATGATAACCATGTACCAGGCCCTGTGTTGTAAGTTTTTAACATATTTTGAAATTTTAGCCTGTTTATGAACTGTATGGTAGGCACTACTACATTTAATAGTCAAGAAAACTAAAATTTAGAAAGTTTTAGAAACTGGCTCAAGATAAAACAAGCAGGAAATAGTAGAGATGGGATTCAATTCCTTACATTCTGACCACTCTCAAACTTGTCACCATCTTTCTGCAAAGAAAATGAGCAATGCTTTTGTCGGAATAAGCATTCTGATAATCTTGGGAGATATAAACAACTCTTCCAGCTGGAAATTGGCAACCAGTTTGAAAAACACAAGCTGCCTGGGCTTGTCAAATAATTCCAGGCAAGAAAATGTCAATGTGTCTAACTCCCTTTGTTCAGTGACTAGATAGTATATGAGACAATTTGGAAAGAATAAAAATAAAAAGGTTTTAATGGGGGGTTTGGTAGGAAAATAGAAGCTACTGTGTCACCTATTTCTGCATAATCACCCCTCCCCTCCCCCCAAAATCTAGTGGCATATAACAACGATAATCATTTATTATCTGTCATGGTTTCTATGGGCCAGGAATTTGGAAGTGGCTCAGCTGGGAAGTTCTAGCTTGGGGTTTCTCAGGAAGCTGATGAGAGTTTAAGCCATCTGAAGACTTTCCTGGAACTGGAGGGTCCTCTCCAAGGCAGCTCACTCACACCCCTGGCACGTTGGTGCTGGTTGTGACTGGCAGGCCTCAGTTTCTCCAGGGCACTGTTTGAATAGCCTCATGTCTTGAAAACTGGCTTTCCTCAGACAGAGGACTTCTTCCATAAGGCCCTGGCAGAAGCCACAATGCCTTTTATGATCTAGCCTCAGAAATCACACACTGTCCCTTCCACTTTATCCTAGGATTACACAGGGCCATCCTGACTCTGTTCTGGGAAGGAACTCCACAAAGTCACGAATGCCAGGAGAAAGTAATCATGGGGACGGGGGCATCTTGAAGGCCAGGTACCATATTCCTCAATTTATTCCAAGTATTAAAGGCTTTAAAAAGGGATATTTGAGGCTTACATCTGATCTCAGGTCTGGAGCAAAGGTCAAGGAGGCCATTTGTGATGATCTCAGCTTGCATCGCCATCGTAAGAGGTTCTGAAGAGCTTACTTGAAAGCTGCTTCAAATATCAGAAAACTTTGAGAAATTTCAAACATCCATCTCAGCCAGAAACTCTGAAGTGAGAGATTCTCTAAAGGCTACCGCTGGCTATCTCAGCTGCCCACAGCACCAGAGAGGGTCATCCACTCAAGAGTGCCCTGAACCCGCTGAGAACCTCAAATCTGCTTCCAGAGAGTGTGGTT
The DNA here is from genome assembly GCF_004126475.2 of Phyllostomus discolor. Classification (NCBI taxonomy): domain Eukaryota; kingdom Metazoa; phylum Chordata; class Mammalia; order Chiroptera; family Phyllostomidae; genus Phyllostomus; species Phyllostomus discolor. The sequence continues at coordinate 52,525,462 of NC_040908.2, forward strand.
CCTCCTGTACATCTGCCTTCCAACATGCAAATACTTCTCACTGACTGGCACTAATTTAGGATCATAGAGAGAAGGGGATTCTGGGAAATGTTACTCTTGGCCTCTCCTTAATGCTGTAGGGAATCTGTGGAAGCAGCTGGTGTAATGCTGAGCTGACAACAGATAATCCCTCCCAGGCTTTGAGGGGTTTTCAGTCAATGAAACATGCATAATAGTATGTGTTTTGGCTTGAAATTTACCCTTACGCTCCAAAGATAATAATAAACAGTTTTTAAAAAAAATTTTTAAGTAAGACATGCTCACAAACAAGATAAACATTTCCATGAATGAGATAGTAATGAACAGAGGCTAAAACTATGGATTAAAAAATGGGCAGAGAAGGTTCGAGTTCTGCTTCCTTAGGAATGTCATGGACTGAATGTTTGTGCCCCCACAAAATTCATATGTTGGAGCTCTGATCCCCCATATGATATTAGGAGGTAGAACATTTGGGATGTAACTAGATTTAGATGAGGCTGTGAGGTTGGAGTCCCCATCATGGAATTAGTGTTCTGACAAGAAGAGGAAGAAACCCCAGAGCTCACCCTCTCCAGGATTGCAGAAAGAAGTTACGTAAGCACACCATGACATACATGACAGCTTTTTGAGAGCCAGGAAGCCAGCCCTTCCCAACAGCTAAATGTGCAGATACCTTGATCTTGGACTTCCCAGCCTCCAGAACTGTGAGGGGAAAAAATATATCTTGTTTAAGGTACCCAGTCTATGGTATTTTAATATAACTGCCTGAGCTTGTTAAGATAAGGGATTTCAACTCTTGGAGGATGATGGGACTCAAAAGCACTCTGTGCCTGACAACAGACCGGAGCTGGGCTGGCCAGGTGAAAGGTTACTAGAGGCTGAGACCACACCTCGGGCTATGGCTGGTTGGAGTGTCTCTGGCTGTACTCCAATGGTTGTCACCCATCCCCGTCCTGAGGGAGAGAGAGGCCTGAGCCTATATTATCTCCTCACTGAAATCCACAACTTCCTCAGATTAATTTTATCTTTTTAAACTCCCTCAAATTATTTCATTAGATTTACCAATATATATTACTATCTTTACATTCTGAATGTATTTCTCTTTTCACTAAGATACATTCTTTAATAACTCTTTCTTCAGTGACTTTTAAAAGTAGATGTTTGTCTTTTTTCTATTTCTGAAAACATCTTTATTTTTTCCCTCTTGTACCATAGTTCATTTGGGTATAGAATTACAGGTTGACAGTGATATTTCTTCATAACCTTGAACATGTGTTTTAGCATTTCATTACTAATGAAATGACTTTTGCCAGTCTAATTGTTATTACTTTTCTATTAAGTTTCAATAATTTTTCTTTATTGTTCATGTTCCAGAGTCCCCATTAACATGTCTAGTTGTGAGTTGATTTCATCCTGTTCAGTACCTTGTATGGTTTTATCATCTTAAAACTCACATTTTTCTATAGTTCTGACATTCTGTTGTTATTGCCTCTACTGTTGATTTTCTGCCGTATGCCATTTTGTTTACCTCATCCTATTTTATTTCTTATTTAATTTCTGTTGGAAAATTTGCCTGACTTCCTTGTCATTTCATTCATATTTTTTATCTCTTTAGCTGTATAGCTTTCTATTCAATTTCTACCATTTTATACCCTAACTCATCAATTGTAGAGTTCCCAGTCTAGACTTTGTCCTATGTATTGATTTGTATTTTAAATTTCAGAGATTATGCTAACATTTCTCCAAAATTTCTGATTCTTTTTGTATGTCAAAATTTTTCCATTCAGAATTCACATATAAATTGTTTTTGTTTCACAATTCCTTGTCCCTTTTTATGGTATATTATTCTGTCTCTTAACTCTTTGGTAGTGTATTTATTTACTTAATAGTCTATTATATAGATTTACTATGTGCTAGATCTATTCATTACTTATAATAATTCTATAATGATAATCGATATTATCATATAGATTAGGAAACTAAGATCCAGAAAGGTAGTTTAGTAAAGTCAACCTTGCAGAGTAAGAGAGTAAAAATGACAGGAAAGATTCAAGTTTATTGTAATGTTTATTTCTTTAAAAAGGATGATTTTGAAGGAAGAAATGAAAGGTATTTTGCTATAATATTCTTATCAAATTAACCTCTAAATTATATGCAATTCTAACAAGAAGAACAAACGGTCAAGAAGTAGCTAAGATGATTTTAAATCAAAGAACTTACCTACAACCTACATAGACTTATTATAAAGTAATATAGCAAGTAAGGTAATAATATAATAACAGCCAGACATGGACAAATAGATCAATGGAATAGAATAAAAAGCCCAGAAATAGACTCAAGTATGAGTCCTTGGGATAAAGTGGATGAGGCATTGTAAATCACTGGGGGAAAGACTATTCAGTAAGTGGAACTGAGACAATGTAGCTTCCATACGGAAGTTCTCATAGCTGAAAAATATCATCGGATCTCTACCTCTCACCTTTCAAAAATAAATTCCAGATTTTTTGAAAAAAATAAACAGCATCTATATAACCTTGGAAAGGAAAGGGGAACTTCTAAACAAGATACAAAGAGCAGAAATTAAAGGATTGATTAATATGACTAAGTTTAAAGCCTCACTATAATAAAGGCCATTTTATTGAGAGGATAAATATTCCTTTTTTATATTCCCAGAAATCAGAACCTAATGGATAATTATTATATGAAAATGCTAGTAACAGGAAAATAAAACATAAAACAACACTGAATTTTCATTTAACATTTCTCTATATGACAAAACCTGAAAGTCTGACATATTCCTACTGGCCAGGATAAAAGAAAACAGGAACTGTCAAATGCTGCAACTATAAGTATAATTTAGTTCAAGCACATTGGAGTCCTGTTTCATAATAATTGCAACCTAGAAACTGACAATCCAGCAGTTCCCACTCTAGGTTCATACCTTGGATGAAATTCTGAACTTATGCTCTAGAAGGGAGCTCTGTCTGTAATCACAAAATATTGAAGATGTCTCAAATTTCCACCAGAAGGAAAACAGATAGGTAAGTATTGGTATATACATGTGATATAATATAATGATGGAATTTAAATGACTGAATTGTATTTTTATACATCAACAAAAATAAATGTTAACAACAATGTTGAGTGGGAAAAGTTGCATAACATGTTTCATATGTTACCGTTCATGTAAATTCTACAATATCAATTATGGAGTTTTTGTGAGTATATATGTATTTATGCTTTCACATGACAAATGCATGATAGTCTTTGCTTCTGGGAGGGAAGGAGGTAAATGGAATTTGAGAGGTAAGCAAAGTAGAGTTCAACTTTATTGTGATGTTTATTTCCTTAAAAAGGAACTAAAGCAAACATGATAAAATGTTGGCATTTGTTTATTTTTAGAGTTGGGTACATTGATGTTTACTCTCTATACTTCTTTTGTATTTTGGCAACAATTAAAATAAATCAAAGAGCCATTGCCCTATCGGAGCATGTGAATCCATCAAAATGTTTTAATGATTTTCTGTTTTAACATTCACCAACAGTCTAAGAGAATAGCACTAAACGCTGGGGCTGGGCTCACCTAGAAGCCCCAGTTCTAAGAGAAAACAGCCATGATGGAGTTGGTGGCCCAGGCTGGTCAGAGGACTCCATATCCTGCCAGAGCCATGCTGCCTGTCAACGTAATAGCCCCCTCTAAGGAGTCTTCTTGTTCCAAGAGCCTACCTACCTCATATGTTGACCATGGTCTGGTCAGCTCAAGGGCAGAACTTAGAAAAACCTGACCAGGGTTGCATATAGGAGAGAGCCAAGTGTTTCCTAAAATTTGCAGCCATACTAACCCTGAAAATAGAATATGTATTCACCCTGCAGAATCCTCTCATAGGTGGGATCAGTAAGAGAGGAGGAAGGTTTGTTTGTTTGTTTATTTGTTTCAGAAAATGTTGAGCAGGAACCTGTTCCTCAGTGGGCTTTTTATTGGGTTCATTTGCACAGGAATACAGATAAAGCTCATTATCATTGTCAGGCAGTAAGGATCAAACAATAGATAACAAAGAACTCTGAGGGCCTATTTTGAGTCAGGTCAGATAGCTAAAGAGCTGTAAAACTTTGAGGAACAAACTTACTTCTTGCTTGGACCTTTCTCATTTAATTGAGGGCATTCTAAACAAAGCAGTTTTCACAGGATTTTATATATTCTTGCTTAGGCCTGATCACCGGGGGAGCTTGCCCTTTCCAGCACCGGGCTGCACCACCCTCTGTCATTGTTTAAGGCTTCGGTGGAGCAAGGGAAGTAAGGCAGCCAAGAGATTAGGGGATTTTCTTGCAGACAGAATGACTCAGGCTTTGTCAAAGCAGAGGGGTGAGGGTCCATCACCCCCTTTTGCTGTAGCCCCCAAAATCCTTCCTTGGGAACCTCCCACATGATTGTGCCTGTCTTAGTTCGTCCCCCCCTTGGGGAATCTTACCCGTCATTGGCTAATGAACCAAGCATTGGGGGCCAGTTATGGATGGAGTAAAAGGAGCAGAAGCAGTGCTCCTGCCAGGGAGATAAGCTTTTGTCTCCTTAGTGGCTTACAGTCTAAGGTCGCTCCCTCTACCTTAGCCTTGGCGGGGGTTACAGCTTCTGAAACTAGGAAGGGTAGTTCCCAACACCATGTGATATCACTACCTAATCTGGATGGAGCTCAAACTCTTTCTATCCTAAATTCTAATCCTAATTGTGCTGTCAATAGTAAGCCGGTTCCAGTTAAGGGAAGTTAATTCTCCAGGCTCAGATCCATACCATGCCAGTTTGCTGAAGGAACACGCAGAATATGATCAACAAAGTAGTCAGCGATTGCCCCCAAAAATCAGAGTAGAGATTGATAAAATAACATCCAAATTTTCAAACTGGGAATAACGTGGATCCTAGAGATTATACCAATCAGATGAAGTCTAGAACACATTAGTGACTGTGAAAACAATGAAAGTATGAATGGAAGGCAGCGTTCACATGAGTTTTGGAATTAGGCAAACCTTGAAGACCAGCTCCACCTTTTAAGAGAAACAGGACCTTGAAAATTTACTGAGCCTCAGACTGATTTCCTAGGTTTATCACTTAATAACCTAAATTAAAAGAAATCATTCTGAAACAACTACTAATAACTCTACCCCAGCCAGGAGCTGAAGGCAGAGGTAGTGGAAAGTCTAATGCACTTTGTGAGGTGAGACCTCCTGAGTGCTGACCCAGGCCTGGACAGCAGAGCATCAGTGGGGTTCTGACCCGCTGCCCACCATCTGAGTGGTGGGACCTTGCCAGATGTTGTCACGTGAGAAGCCAGATCACACGGGGAACCAGGTCACAGAAGAAGGCCTCAAGGGATTCAGGATGATTAGACTGAAGAAAAAGAAATGTGTAAGGAACATGATAATTATAGTTGGATATTTGAAGGAGGAAAATGGTGACTCAAGAATCCCATCCACAGCAAGACTGCCATTTATGAGTCAGGGTAAGAGGAAGACATCGCTAGCTATGCTAAGGCCCAGAACACACAACTCGGCTCCCTTTCTGAGTAACGACTGTCACCATGTTCTAGAAGTCTAATCTTAAATGCAATATAGCATTTGTCATTGCACTTAGAACAGAGAAAAGGTATCAGTGAAAAACTGAAGAAATTTGGAAAAAGTCTATACTTGAGTCAATTATGGCACCTACATCAATTTTCTTAGTTTTGTTACATGTACCATGCTTATGTAAATGTTTATTCAGATTTCCCTGTTTTTCCTCTTTAAACATTTGAACTCTATGTTGGTAAGACTTCATCTGAAGTCTTGAGTCTGATTCTAAGCAGCAAACTACCAACCTAGGAAAATAATTGTAAAAAGCCATATGTACAAAGATAATCATTACATCATCACACGTACCCATGAAAATTTGGAAAAAAATGTTCAACAATATAAAAGTTGTTAAATTATGCTGCAGCTCTATGATTTAATGTCCTAAAGCAATTACAAATGTTTATGAAGTCGATATTAACATAAGGAACTGTTTATGATGTAATATGAAATTTAAAAGCTGGATACAACTTGGAGTTGTAACCCTAGCTGCTGTTAAGCAATCATGCAATTTAAGCAAATAGAAAAAAAGATTAGAAAAAATCTCCAAACTAATACACATTTTTACTGGCTATTTAGTTGTGGTTGTCTTTTTCTCTATTTTCTAGCTTTATCTAGAAGGTATTTAGGTATTACTTTCATAATCAAAGAAACCCATAAAAAGATTTGAGCTCATTTCATTATGTAAACAGTTTAGAGGTCAACATCTCTCTTCTCTCCCCTAGGCTTTGCCTGACTGTAGAAAGGTAAAGCACTGAGAATAAAAGTCTGATGGTTGAACAGCATAAAGTAACTCATAAGGATTTTTTTTTTAAAGAACATGAACTATGGCTTAATCCATTAGAGGGGGGCGGGGAGGGGGCGGCGGCGGTGAAACAACTGTCTACGTGCTTCCAAGCAGTCACAAATGGCTTGGAGGCAAGAAAGCCATCAAGATTGAAGAGTGTGCCAGAGATATTTCAACTGCTGTGAGTGTCCTGTATGTAAAGATGAAAAACAAAGCCAGAGGGGGAGGGATTAGAATCTGTCACAGACCTTGGACGAAAAACCAAAATTACATCTTAGTGCAGACAAGTGTTCATAAAATAAGCGTGGCAACAGTCCAAGCTGAAAAACATATATTTAAGGATGGCATTTATCCAGAGCAAAGATTTAAGTCTCATTACCAAAAATGCTTCGTGCAACTGTCAAATTCAGAGCAGAGAAAATCCGAATCAGGGAGTTGAAATGCCACAGGCAAAACACCAAACGCAAAGTATACAGGGCTGCATTGTGTCACCGAGCGCCTTCGCCCGGCTGAGCCAGGCGTTTCCTTTCCGTGAGGGTTCCCTACAGATCACTGATGAGAACAGACTCTCACGCACAAGGATGAAAGACAGCATCATCCTCTTGACAGAAGGAAAAGCAGTCTGACGAATGGCACCCGCACCTGTGCCGGGCGCGCGCAACCGTCCTCCAGCATTCAGGAGGACTGACTTCTGCAGGTACCCGCCAGGAACCGCTGACCCTCCACAGGCGCCCTTCTTGCTGGGCGTTTGGTCTTCCCCCCATGAACCATGCGTGTGCGTGGGCTCTGTGTAAGCTTTACCGATAGTCTTGTTTGCAAGCCAGAAATACAGGCTGTTTATCTCTAGTACCAAAGAAAGTCAGCAAACATTTTAATAAATGTTGCTTCTATAAAACCTTTACATGCCTGTTACTGGGCTCAGTTCAATTTCTTCCCTGTTATTGGAGAACTGATATAAACAGACTTAGTTGTTATCAAACCTAGGGACTGTATTGATGGTTTAGTCTACACTGCACATGCCTGTCTCTAAACTAAAGAAACACAGCTTCTTCCCAGTGTACACAATATAATTTTAACCCCAGCAGTATCACTGTTCGAGGTGATATTCTGTTGTTTTGAATATGCCTACACTTTCCATTCCAGCAGCAGCTACAGAAACTTAAGGAATGATGTGTATGCACTAAAAAAATCTGGAACACTCTTTTAATACTTTGAATTCACTTCCATGAAATATCAACAATTTCCACAGAAATTGTATTTCTGCTGAACTCGGGGCAGTTTGATAAAGGAAAATATATCCAGTTTTAATGTGAATACCTCACTTCCTTCAGTCCATTAGAGGTACTCGACTTTTCCCCCTGCACTTTCAAATGCTTTGTCACTTCAACAAGCCTGTAAAATTCTCTGAGCCACTGAGAGCCTGATAAATGGAGTTTCTCAGGGTGTATTTTTATCCCAAAGTTCTCGATCTGAGAACAAAAATTCAGTGAACCTCTTCAGATGATATTAAATGAAAAACCTTAATTCTCTGCTTCAATTAATTCAAGTATCTTCCAAGGTGTAGTCCTGAAGAAAACTGAGCCTGCCTCATCCTCTCTTTCTCAGCATGCAGGAAAGCATTCCTAGAGAAACTTTCCTGATCTAAGATTAATGCAAGCTGGGGTCACCCACTTTCTCCATTAACGTAAATGTTTTAATTATAGTGGCCCATCTGTGACATGTGAACTGAATTTATCCAAGGTATTGTGTATATTAGTAGGGAGGGGTCAAACCCAGGGATTATCAACCCAGGATGAAATAACATGGAAAGTCACTGAAAACAGAGTTTTTCTTTACCTTTTCCCATTCTCATGGGTGGGAGGAAGTAATAGAGAGAAATTAGGGTGCTTGCCAAGGCCCGTGGTCCATGAGCAGAATTTTTCCTGCCCACCTGCGGCAAGGCCTACTCAAGAAGTTTCGAGGGCACATACCTGTCACAGGCATGAGCAACTTATGAAAATATTGCCCTGAGCCATGAGCCACAAGTCACAAGCTGAAGCTGTTCTGTGAGATTTATGGCCAGTTTGTTTTCACTCCATTCCGCCTGGTTTGTTAGAGGACAGTTTTGTTCTCAGAGGACGTATCACTGAGTAAGGGCTATTGTCATGTTGCAACTTGAAAACTGACTAGGATATGAATATGTAAATTATATTAAAACATAATTGAAACATGCAGCTCAGAAGTCAGGATAAGGCCTTTGGGGAAATTCCAGTGGACAAAACTGTCATAGATAAATTTGAAGATGGATTTTTTTATGCCGTCTGGGTTCCTTACACACACACACACGTATAGCACAACTATAGCTAGATGAGAATATTTACATTAATAAAGCAACCTCTCTAACCTACCTCTGTTCTCTATTGCTCAAGAGAAGCATCGAATATCCCAGAAGTACCAGACTGAATAGTGTAATACAAACCAGGAAGGATGACTTGTGACCTGACTCAAGACAGGTGACAGATCTCGCAAGGCAATCTCTCCCTTCATTCCAAATCCTTAGAAAGGATAATCAAGATGTACCTTCAGTGGACCAGAAATCAGGGGAAAAAAATCACTAAGACATGGAATACAGATAGACTTGGAGTGAAAAAGAAAACCACATCCGAAATACACACAGCAGAGGGCAGCTACAAAAGGTGAAGTGAAGACAGGGCACAGCCTGCCAGGAGAGTAGAAGGGTCCCTGGACTCACTAACAGGGTTACTGTCTAAGGTTCCACAGCAAGAGGCACTAGGTGTGTGGAATCTCTCCTCTCCTTCTGCCTTTCCATCTCCTACTTGGATGGATCCTCTTGCACCTGGCAGCAAACCACACTGCTCTCTGAGCCCAGAGATGAGCCAAGAGTATGTGTGCCTGAGAAGAGAAGTGGACTCTTGCCTTGGGCAATGCACCACCCCCTGCAAATAGGAGGAGCCCTCCTGCTTAGGAGCCTAATGATCAGAGTAACATACCTGGGCTCACTGTACACACTTGCCCACAAGCGCAGCAGCATGTGATGCCTCACTCCTACCTCCCACTCTATCCTTTGCAGGCATGCAGGCAGGTCATGCATGACGAGTAGTTAACAGAGAAAAACAAACACAAAGAATCACTCACAGTCACAAATCATTAAACATTTGAGGAAAGCTAACACTATTAAAAAGAAGCACCAAACTCAGGAAATAGAGGAACTTGACCAATGGAAAAGGGAGGTAATGAGGCAACCAGGAAAAAAAAACCTCACAAAGTTCAAAAAGACATACTCAGAAAACAATTGCAATGAATATGGCAGATAAAGGACAAGTATGCAGAATATATCAAGAACTCCAATAAGTCAGTAATAAAAAAATATATACAATCCAAGTGGAAATAAGGAAAGGTTTTAAAGAAGTAATTTATAGAAATAAAAATATAAAAACTGTTTAATCTCACTATTAATTGGAGAAATGCAAATGACATTGTTTTCATCTTTGAGATAAAAGTTTTTAAATATGAAAGATGGCCCTGGCTGGTGTAGCTCAGTGGATTGAGCTCAAGCTGTGAATCAAAGTGTCACAGGTTTGATTCCCAGTCAGGGTACATACCTGGGTTGTAGGCCATGACCCCCAGCAACCACACATTGATGTTTCTCTCTCTCTTTCTTTCTCCCTCCCTTTCCTCTCTAAAAATAAATAAATAATTTTTTTTTTAAAAAAAGAAAGATGGCAAAAATAAAGGGAAATGGCTGCGCTTAGGTCAAGATCCAGCCCCTTGGAAGGAGACTGAGGAGAGTCTATTAAATGAGAGTTCCCGGCCCCTTGGCAAGGCCATCCCATTTTTCTGTGTCAGCCTGAGAGAAACATTGACATATGTGTACAAAGTTACATATGTGACAACATGTGTGGCCACATTGTTTGTACCACTAAACCTTGGAAGTAGCCTTAATGTTTTCAAATAGGGAAATTATTAAATATACTATGACACATCTATATTATAGAAAGCAAACAGAAAACAATGAGATTTCTGTATTTATACAATACTTACCTGGAAAACTCTGTACGATATATTATTAAGTGAAGAAAGCAATTTGTAGACAGTATGTACAATAAATTCAATGTATGTAAAAAAGTTAAAACAAAAATATTACATAATCTTACAGGTACACAATGCATGTAAATGTGTGCACAAAATAGAAAATGTGTGCATCTGTAACTCATAACAGCAATTTATCCCTAGAAGGAGAACAGGAAATGGGAGGTGGCAAGCAGAGATTCCCACATTATTTGCAATATTTAGTTATTATTAATGGAATATATGCACATATTACTTGAATAAACAGTTAAAGCATCTAAATTCAGAAAACAAATTCAAATAATAGATTAAGTAGAAAGATAGACAATTACTTGTTAGGTGATAAAGAAAACCCACCACCCAGAGTATCCAAAGGTGCTGGTAGCTCACTCGGTTGGGGCATCGTCCTGATGCACTGTGGGTGTGGGTCTGATCCCCAGTGTGGGCGCATGCAAATTGGCTGATGAATGCTTAAGTGGGTGGAGCAGCAGATCAATGTCTCTCTGTCTCTCAAATAAATAAATAAAAATTTTTGTAGCATTGGTAACTATTTTGCCAACAAGATCAAAGAAAGCAGCAACTCAATTTATGTTCTTGTCTTAAGGGAAAGAATAATAATGAATGACAAGTCACGGCTGCATAGCTGGAGCACCGCATGCTGGCTCAGGAGACGGCACAGCACTTTTCCTTCTTTGAATATCGGGGCTCTCAACTTCCCTACTGCAAAATGAGAGAAAAAATGATCTCTGAAAACCAAGTCTTAACATAGAGCTCACATTTGCTGAGTGTAGAAAACCCACACTCATTTCACCACTGGCTTTCAAAAACAGTCAGAAACATGCCTTGTAAGACAATCTTTAGAAGATACTATTTCACAAAGTGTTTTATACACTTAAGTAGAATTTTCTTTAACACGCTTTATGCTCCACTACACATGATTATCAGAGTCCCATGTGATAGGGAAACAAAAGCCATTGTCTTTCAACTGATAACATCGTGTTCTCAACACTTACCGGCTGTTCTGAGAGTACTTACAGGTCCCTGACCAGTTTAATGGTGGGGAGAAGGATGGAGTGTTCTTTCATGCAAGAATGGATATAGCCTTGTCAGGTGTGGCTCAGTTGGTTGGAGCATTGTCCCATAAACCAGAAGGTCACGAGTTCAATTCCTAGTCAGCTCACGTAGCTAGGTTCAATTCCTGGTCCGGGCACATGCATGAGGCAACCAATTGATGTTTCTCTCTCACATCAATGCTTCTCTCCCTCTCTCGTTCCCTCCCTTCCCGCCGCCCGCCTCTTGTCCTTGAGTGAGGTTAAAAAAAAAGAATGGGGACAGAACTTTGTGAATAATAAGTCTTCAAAGTGGAAAAACATAAAGATTCAAATTGGTTAGGGGGCATACTCCTTCCCAATAGAAACAGAAAAGAGAGGAGGCTTTATAGTAATAAGCCTACATCACTGGCTATACCATCAGCTTGGGCTAGATTTTGCTACAATAACAAACATCCCCCACATTTCAGTGGCTTCAAACAATAAAAAACTCCTTTCTTGCTAATATCCTATGTCTGTTGTAGGTCAGCAAGGAGGTCCTGTACATCATGTTCTCAGGAGCCCGTGATGTTAGAACAGTCACCACCTGGAACATTGCCACTCAGCATGCAGATGGAAAGAGAGGATAAGATTCTGGAGAATAAAATGCTGTGACCTGGAAGTAACCACATTGCTTCTGCTCATTGATCAGAGTTATTTATATGGTTCCACTCAATCACAGGGGCCAGGGAATTAATTCTATTATGTGCCAAGATGAGGAGAGAAGCATAAATATTTAGCAAGCAAAGCTAATGACTGTCACATTAGCCTGGTGCGGGGGCATCAGAGACATCCATCCACACTGAGGATTCTCAGGCCACCTCCAAGTTAAATGAAGGGCAAGTTATGTTCAGAATTTGGAGCCTCAGGTTGGCTTACCCAGGGAATAGAAATAACTCATCCTGCCTAGAAATCTTAACATAAATAGAAAAGTTTTAATAATATCCAGCTGAGACAATCTATGCATGTAGGTGGTGCTGGGATATTTCTCCCATGCTCACAAACAATTTATGGCCAGTGGTTTCCAAAGCTGGCTGATCATCAGGATCATCTGGGAAGCTTGAAAAACTAGAAATGTCAGGGTCTCATCCTTAAGGATTCTAATTCAATACATGGCTGAAATGGGCTTTAAGAATCTATATACTTACCATTGGCCTCCAGGGCTGTATAATTGTAATAATTGTATAATTATTAAGTTTGGTGACTTTTGCTAAAGACATTCAGTTCAGCAGTCTCCATGAAAGGTAATGCAACTGGTAACGCAGCCTTTCCAACCTCACAGGCCACTGAGACTAGTGCATGGCCTGGGTGAACCAAAGGGAGCCACTGAGACCAATGCACGAGAGTGAAACCCTGGCTGAGGGCCACAGCACCCGCTACTCGGTCCTTGTTCTGATTAGCTACTGCTGCATGGCAAACCATCCCAAAATTTGGTGTCTTACAATGGCAGCAAGCATTTCATTTACTCATAAATCTACATTTTGGGCAGGGCCCTGCAGATGGTTTTTCTTGTTCCACGTGTTTCCAGCAAGGGGCACTTGACTGGGCTTAGACGATCTGTTTCCACGTATTAGCCACAAAATGCTGACTGTCAGCAGTGACTGTGGACCAGGAACCCCAGTTCCTCTCCACATGTGTCTTTATGGGGCTATTTGGGCTTCCTGGCAGCTCGGCTTCTGGGTCCCACAGTCCATGTTCACAGAGCAGAAAGTGGATGCTGCCAGTCTCTTAAGTCCTGAGCCCAGAAACTAGAACAATGTCACACAGGTAGCTCTCTATTAGCTAAGTAGCTGCTGAGCCTGCCCAGATCCAAGGGGAGAGATGTAGACTTCATGCGAGACGAGAGGTAGCAAAGAATTTGCAGTCATCTTTAATCTGCCATTGTCCTTGCTCTGCCCTTTGGGCCTCAGGCTTCTCACCTGGGAAATCAAAGAGTGAAATTGGATTACTCTGAGGGCCCTGCCAATCCCAAAGGCTGTGAGTCACAGGTTCTGGTGCATAATTTGCTGATTGACAAAGAAGCCCAGCCTGTGAGTCCCTGCTCTTTGTAGACCTGCATGTGGTGACAGCTAAATTCAGCCTGGGAGACACGCATAGCTCATGCACCAGTGGTGACCCTGGGCACCCAGGCTCCTCTGCATTTCCCATTAAACTCACTTATTTTTCTCTCCAAAGCCAAAGTCATAACCTAATCCCCAGAGCCTGACAGCAGGTTCCCTGGGGGATTCCTAATTGTCCACATCATTCTCACTGCCCCCCTTGGCCAATAATTGGTAAGCTACACATGGCAATGAGTGGATAAAAAATTTCACCACGAGAGTGGAGTAAAATGAAGGGCTTCACTGAATGGGCTCTATTTCCAGAAAGTCCAGGTTCAAACACCCCAACATTACATTCTAGCTGTGAGGACTTGGGTAAAATGACTTCATCATTTAAAATTTTATTTTTCTGTTTTTAAGTAGTGAGATAAATAGCACCTACCTCATAGAGTCATTGCAAGAGTTAGTTGGGATAATGTATATAAAGCCCTTAGCACAGACCATGGTCCACAGCAGGCGCTTGATAAATGTTAGTCAGTGTTTGTATTGTCATAATGCAATAGTCACTCTAGTCACTGTTGTGCACTTTTCAGAGCCAGTGAGGCAGATGCTGCTGGAGTAAGCAGTGTGAGGCCCAGGACACACTACAGAAGGCCTGGCCACTGCCCGCTGGCCTTCCCCGGGGGAAGAAAAGGTGACTGCTGCAAGCATCTCACTCCTGCTCTCCCGGCATTGGAGGGGGAGTCCCGCGTTAGGTGAACATCACTGGTCGGTCGTTCACTGATCCCAGTGTGGACACAGTCTCACCTCCTCGGCCACCCAGGGCCTTAGTGAAGTATATACCATGAGCCCACCAGATGCTGGGATACAGTAGCGAACAAAGCAGCCAAGGCCCTGCCGTCCTGGAGAGCCCATTCTGTGGTTCCACCGCATTGGAAAGACACTCCTTTCAAAGTCCCTTGGCTGAGCCATTCTGGTCTACCCTGACCTTCAGACTCACATTCTAGAATCTGCAACACTTTATGATACCTGAAAGCTTGCCTTGCAACCTCTGTTGCGGGTGGGGGTGTGCAATTAGAAGGGAAAGACTATACGCTCTGGACAACACATTTATGGGAATATTTTGGTGAAGCAGTAAAGTGTAATTCCTCAATGTTATTGCAGAACTGCCAGCTCATTTCTGAAGAAACGCAAAACACAAACAAGCTGGCCTTGTTTGCTCCATCAATGCTGTACTGTACTGTAGTGCTGGGTTTAGGGAGGCGGCTGCCCCAACAGCATCTTGTAATAGCCCTGCTGACTCCATCAGGTCAGCAGATGGGTGCGGGGCTCCAAGGCTTCCTGGATAAGGAAGAAAAGCCATGTTGCATATAGGGGAGAGAGTTAGATGTGAGGGAACCAGGCAACAGGAAACGCAGTCTGGCACTCCAGTGGGGGACAGTCAGCTCTCAGCAAGAATGGATGCCGGCCAGCCCCATCAGGGCCATGCCCTCAGCGTCCCTCACAGACACACACACTCTGGCCCCTCTTTGTCAACCACCTCCTGGATGGGATCCTCTGCCCCTTGTAGCCTCTTAACCATGACTTTCCCCAAGGTTTCTCTTCTTAGGCTGCTCACCTACTTGCTGTGGTCACCTCATACTGTTGTCTCTTCATGGGCAGGTTCTAGATAAAGATATGCAGCTCAGGCCTCTCCCCTGAGCCCTCACTCACATCTGTCCTGAGGCCTCCTCGACCTCTCTACCCAAGGTCCCATGGCTCTTCAAACTCAGTGTAAGAGGTTGAATTGTGGCCCCCCAAACATGTGTTGAAGTTCTACCCCAAGTACCCGTGAAGGTGACCTTATTGGGAAAATTCACAGATGTAATCAAGTTAAGATGAGGTCACTGGGGTGGGTCCTCATCTGGTATGACTGGTGTTCTTATAAAAAGAGAAAAATGCCCCCTGAAGACAGAGACACACAGGGAGAAGCAGGTCATGTGATGTCAGAGGCAGCGATTAGAGTGACACCACTGCAAGCCGGGAAGGCCTGGGACCCACGGCCATTGCTACAGCTAGAAGGAGGCCAGGAAGGAAGGACCTGCCCTGCAGGTTCCAGAGCAGACACAGCCCTCCTGACACCTTGATTTGGGACTTCCAGCCTCCAGAACTGTGACAGAATAAATTTCTGTTGTTTTAAGTCATCAAGTTTGTGGAATTTAGCAACCCTATGAAACAAAGGCACTCACTGTGGCCAAAATTGAGTTTGTCATTTTCTGCCTTTCTCAGACTTGCTTCTCTTCTGGAATCTCTTATTGTAATAAATTTGTTTCATTTATTTGAAACAGTTATTTGAAACTCTAAGCTGTCGAATCAGAAATTTGAGAGTACGCTCTGACTCCCTCTTCATCCTCACACCAGCCCTTCAAGCACCAAGTCATACCAACTTGACCTCCTTCGTGCTTCACTAGTCCTCTGAGCCCAGTCTCTGCCCTGGTTCAGCCCTGATAACTTTTCCAATAAACGACCGTAGTATCCACCTTTCCATTCGGCACACTTGGCCTGTCTCCTTCCATCTGATACCCTCTCCTGTCCCCAGCCTGACCCATCCCCCACATTCTGTCGCTGTGAGCTAAACCCCTCAGTTCACACCCCCACATACAACCTTCCTCAGGAGGTGCCCCGCACACTCTAAGCTCACGGGCATAGCCTGCCAGGAACTTCACGAATGACTTGTTCCATTATGACAGCCTCCACTTATCATCTTTCATATACTCCTTTCCCTAACCTTGAACTTTATGCCCAGGCAATACTAACTCTCTGGAGGTTTTTAGAATATGTCCTGCTCTTTCATGCCTCTTCGCCTTTGCAGGGGTCAGTCCTTGTGCCAGAAACATGACTCCATCCTCTTACGTTCCTGGTAAGTGACAATTCATCCTTCAGATCTCTGATTAAACCTTTTCTCTCATGTGAAAACTTCCTGTCTTCCCCCAGACAATCCTGGGTAGCTTATGTTTCCTCCGTCCCATGGGATAATTATCTCCTTGTATTATAACTGGTCTGTTTGCACACCTGCCTGTCCACCACAGAATTTTGAGGGCACAAACTGTGTTTTCTTCTTTATATCTCTAATGTTTGGTGTCCATTCATTTCATTCCTCTTTTCTCTATTCATTCAATGAACATGTATTTTATTTAGCATCTGCAGTGAACTAGGCAAGGCACTGGGGACACCATGAGGAACGTTACTCCAGCCCTCTTGGTATTTACTGTCCAGTGGGGGGTAAAACTAAGTAAACAGACAACTACAGAGAAGACCAGCACGCCACCAGGGGCACAGGCCCAAGACACTACAGGAATTGGTGGGCAGGTGCTTTTCCCAGGCTCAGGGAGTCCCATGGGAAGAAAGGTCCAGGTACGTGGGGAGGGCAGAGAGCTGTCAGGAATGCTCCGGGGCCAGCACAGCTGGGGAAACAAAGGAAAAGTGTGGAACAAAGGGAACACAGTTCCGTGCAGCATGCAGAGTCCATTAAAGAGAGCGCACTTTACCCTGGAGGCCCAAGTAGCCGGAGAAGTGTTTCAGGCATGTGGTCATTTTTTCCCCTTTAAAATTGTTTTTATCCAGTTGATTTTTAAAAAAGGAAAAACATGATACTTATAATAAGCAAAAACCCCAAAGATATAGACATAAGAAGTTAAAAATCATTCCCTATCATTCTGATGCCCTGAGGTAACTGTGTTGTGTATTTACACGGTGTCTTCAAGCTGTATAAATATAGGCAAACATGGAACATGGAACATTGGGTGTTATTTACTTATTCAGCTTTTCACAAAAATGGGATCATAGTATACACACTTTTCCACAACTGACTTTTACACTTAATGTATTAGCATTTCTCCATGTGAGTGTGCTGATTTGACTCCTCCACCCTTCTTTGTGACGCTGTATGCCTCCCCACGGCGTGGAGGAGTCGTTGTGTTAGTGACGGACAGTCATGCTCTGCCCGGTGCTTTGCCACAGCAAACAGAGCTTCTGTAAATGCCTTGTCCACATATTCTAGGTACCAGTGCTTTCATGCCAGCTGGAACGATGGCCCAAAATGGGCTTTCTGAGGCAGTGGTGCACATCTCGGACTTGAATGAACATCACCAGGGTGTTTTTCCCTGGAGGTTTCAGCAGTTCACACTCCCACGAGCAATGTACAAAAGTGTTTGTTCCCCTGAATTCCCTCAGCACAGGATGTTCCTGGTCTTTTTAATTGTTGCCAATCTAATGAATAAATCATTAAATTTGACTTTCTCTGACTAATCCTTCTCAACTTCATTAAATCTTCATTTCCTCTTCTGTGAATTGCCTGTTCCTATTTTTCCCCTATATTCTCATTGCCTTTTGCATTTTTTTTACCAATTTGTGTAAGCTTTGGGAAAATTAAGGGTAATATCTTTCATATGTGCTGGAAATGTTTATGTGAGTTTGTAGTTTGTTTTTTCTTAAAATTTGAATAAGAATGTGTAGGAACATATGTTGTTTGTTTCTCCCTTCACAGTTTTTGGGATTTCCACCATTATTAAAAATATCTCTTCTGCTCCAATGTTAAACAAATTTAGAAAATAAATTTCCCACTAAATTTTTAAAAAATCCTTTATGAATGTATATTTATTTAATTACAATTTAATATTAAACCCAAACCCATCTGGGATTTTCTCTTTCATTTGATTGATTCATATATTATGAAATGGTGTCTGCCTCACTTTCCCCCCCAAATGGAGAGCCAACTATGTCAAGGCTATTTCTTGAATCAATCATAATTTTCCCACTGAACTGAAATGTCACTTTTTATCAGCTTTTAGGTATATAAACATACTGTGTCCATTCCTGAAATCTGGCCTATTCCACTGAGCTGTTTATTCACATGCCACGACATATTATTTTGAATGTGCATTTTAAACTTCAATATTTGGTAAGGCAAATGTCCCCTATTTTCTTTTTCAAAATTATCTGTCAAAGTCTACCAGTGCTCAGCTACAATGCCTCAACTATATTATGCTTTTTAGTCAAATTCATCTGTCTTTCAAAGCAGACGTGGTGAGGAGAGCCTCAGTGAGCCTGGATGGCCACAGGAATGAAGGCAGAGTGGCCCCAGGAGCCCCACATGCGACCTCACACCCCTGTTCCCTGCCCAGCAGCCTGCCCGAAAGTCCCCCAGGACTCCGGAGCCTGACCACTGCTCTGCCCATTCTCTTAAGTCCCAAGTGCCGCCTCATCAGAACCTGGGGACGGCCTGCCCCCTGCTCTCCTTGGGCAACTCCATCCTGCCCAGGGGCTGCTGCTCGGGGCTTTCCGCCCCTTCGGTTCCTGACAGCTGTGAGCACAAGGGCAAGGAAGACTGAACTGCTGCTCCCACTTCCCGCAGCTACAGGCCATGTCTCTCTTCAGCACAAACCCTCCTTCTAGCAGGTGTTTCTCTGTGATATCTCTCGGGGACACCACCCCATCCTCCCTGAGGTAGACTCGCTCTGGCCTCCACTTCACAGGCTCTGTTGACAGCAGCAGGAGAAGGATTAAGTTAGAATTGTGGTGCATGGGCTGTTCTGTCTCCTCCCAAGATTCACACACTGAGGACCAACCCGCAGTACCTGGAGAGTGACCGCATTTGGAAATAGAGTTGTTGCAGGTATAATTAGTTAAGTCATTAAAGTGGCCGTCATCCAGTATTACTGGTGTCCCTATGGAAAGGGAAAATGTAGATATAGAGACACACACGGGGAAAATGCCATGTGAAGATGAAGGCAGATTAGGGTGGTGCTTCTAAAAGCCAGGAAACACCAAGCACTGCCAGAAAACCACCAGGAGCTCCGGGAGAGGCCGAGAACAGATCCCCTCTCACAGCTCTCAGGAGGCACCAACTTGACTGACACCTTGATCTCGGATTTCTAGCTTCCAGAACTGTGAGACAATACATTTCTGTTGTTTAAGTCACCCAGGCTATGGCACTGTATTACAGCAGCCCGAGTAAACTAATATCCCTGGCAACCCAGCACAGCCGAAGGCAGCCTGCCTCCCCAACCTGAGCCTCTCTCTCTGATCTTTAATGTTCTTGGTCACAGTGGCACTGGCTCCAAGAGCTGTGGCTCTCATCTGGGGTGGAAGCACCTCTGGCTCCCAATGGCCACCCACAGCCTGGACCCCAGGCAGAAGGAGGCCGAGGGCTGTGGCATCACAGTGGGGAGTACAGCTCAAAAGGGGAGGTGCTGTGCCCAAGCTTCAGGGGTTCAGCAGTAAACGAGGAGTTAACAACTGCTCTGCAAACTACCCAAACATGGCATGCTGAGGTTTCTGTGACTTGTCCTTTGGTGCTTCCCAACTGCCTGTTAGCCTCCACCACCGGGAATCCTCACTCTAGGACATGTGCAGAGATAGCCTGTGAGCATTCAGCAGGGCTGTAGCCAGCCATTCCTCCCACAGCCCCAGTACCTAGCCCAGTGCCTGCCTCACGGTAAGTGCTCAGCCTTTATTTACTCAATGGATGATGGATGGATAGATGGATGGATGGATGGGCAAACAGATGGGCAGGTGGACCAACACACGGAGTCTCCACACACGGAGACTCTTTGGGATAAACTTTCTGTGGTACATGATTCAACAAAGCAGCGATGAAGTCATTATCTCAAGGAGCTTCTAGGAACTGAGTCAGTCTCTGAGTCTCTGCAGATTGCTGCTCTTGCCACGAGGACACTGCATTCTTTCCCATCTCTCTGCGCTGAGAGTTTCCTAAACGCCAACCGCCACAGCAAGGCTTCCAAGTTCCCTTCCATTAGTGCTCCTTCTTGGCAGCTCTTTATAACAGCTTTACACAAAGGAGACTTAAACAGCTTCTGGCAAGTCTCCCTGGAATTCACAACCAGCACCCCCACCCCCAAATCTACCAAAAGCTTCAGACAAAAGTCAGAGAGCAAACTCTGTGTTTAAAAATGGATGATCTGCTCTCCTGATGCTTCTACCGCTTCTATTCTCTAGAAAGCACAAGCTCATCATGAAACAACTGTGTTAGGGCAGATGCGTGAAGAAAAAAATGAAACAAAACAAAACCCAGAGGCCCACGTGTTGTTGTATTCCAGAAACTTCCACAGATGGGAAGGGCGCTGCCAGAGTTGGGGAGAGACCACAGGAGACACTGGGGACTTGGAAGCTGGAAAAGGCAAGAAAAGTTCCCTGAGCTCGGCCCAACTCGGCTCTTAAAGAGAACCCCACCACTCATTAACCAGCCCTAAAACCTGTTAAGTGAAAAAGAAAAATAAATGAGCTCATTAAATCTGGAAAGAGGGAAGACCTGGAGGCTTAACCAAGGAAATTCCCAACACCCAGTTAGAAAAACAAGGGGGTGTTGGGCACAATTAGATTCATGGCCTGGAGTAGGGGCTGGCCCCCAAATGAGGGGGTTGAGTACCACCATGTAGGGCTCAGCTGTTTCCAGCTCTGCATACACACACACGGGCGCCTGGAGAGGGGAGTGCTGCTTAGAGTGCGACTGGCCGGGGTGGTTGGTGCAGTTATCAGTTCAAGCGGTCCAGGTCTTTGGCCAGACTGGTGGGGGAGCCAGTTGGGAAATGTACGGGAAGTTCCAGAAGTGTGATGAGTTCTTTGGGGGAATTACGACTTCAACCCAGGCTGTGGTAACCGCCTGTGACAAATACAGCCTCAGGTTTGGCGTCACAAAGGCTGTTCATCATATTTCATCCATTCCTCCCCCGTTCATCACCCACACATAGAGAACCCACCATCTGTGTGAGGCCATGCTGGATGCTGCGCCTGGGGGCCTGACCTGCTAGCACTCGCTCCCATTAGCCTCTCTTGGTTCCTGGCTCCTGGCCCTAGTCTCACCCCTCTGGCCCCTTTGGTTTGGGGGTTCTGTAGACTCCCTTCAGATCTTCATTCTTGAATGATTGGAGCTCTGATCATTCCTGGCACCTGCTTTTGTCTTGGGTAAAAGAGAACTCCCCTCCCACCCAGGCAGCCCCAGGCCTAAACAAACAATGACTCTGCCTTGAATAATGCTTTGGTGCCTGGGCAAGAACAATAAGAATACAGATGAGAGAGTGCCTCCCTCCACTTGTGTGTTGGAGGAGCCATCAGAGAAAGAAAGCCTTCTTGTGCAGAAGTGACAGTCAGACTTTCCCCAAATGGGGGGGGGGGTGTGGGGGATGGGTGGGAGGAGGTGATGGTAGCCCCAGGCAAGAGAACAGCAGGGTAAAGGCAGAGAGATGTAGAAGAAGACACCAGATTACAAGAAGCCCAATCACCGCCAATAAAAAGAAGTGGTCAAGTTTATTCTATGCTCTTTGCTCCTACCCCCTGATTCCTTTTCCACTGGGGACTATAGGTCAGAACATTTTTCATGCCTGATTCATAGGCAAAGGTATTATTTGCTTAAACTTGTAATAACCTGCAATATGGTAAAATCCATCCCCAACTACCTGCTTGCCATCTTCTTCCCAGGTGGACACCGTTCTCCAGAGATAACATAGGATTAAGGGAAGTGAACGCGTTGCAAAGTCTAAAGATCTGGGTTTGAATCCCAACTTCACTAATAACTAGCTGTGTGACACTGGACTAGTTATTTAACTTCTTTGAGTCACACTTCCTCATCTGTAAAATGGGGATAATAAATATCTACCAATAGAGTGATCATGAGGATTAGAAATAACACATGCAAAGTGCTCCTCCAAATGCTTTGCATATAGCCCATGTTCAAAGACAGCCCCAGTTATTATTTTGAATGGTGGAGTGCATTGTCTCACCCTGGGAGCCCTCTGCTCTGCTCAGTGCCTGGCTCCTATCCAGTAAAGGTAGGAGTCACTGGCTTAGTCACTGGCTTAGTCACCAGCGTGACATCCAGCACTCCGTGACTTCCACTGATTGAGCAAAAGCACTGAGTCCCCACTCTCCATCTCCCTGGAATCTACCCTTTGCTCTTGGATGCTTTAAGCACTAATTGCCATGCATGAACAAGCCCTGGGAATCTGAAGTCACTTCCACAAGTCAGAGGGCTCCGACCGCTGTGTGGTTTTCAAATGCGTTCCCAGAGGTCTGCTTGTGAAGGTCAGGGCCACGGATTGTCCTAGACCTTCAAGATTGTTAGACACACTTTTACTCTGAGACAGAGTGACTGACAAGAAGGGTGCCTGTGAAAGATTAAAAGATCACATCTGCAGTCCCTTTCTTTAGTGAGAGAAGTGCCAACTTCTTAGCCTGTAGACTCCAACAGAAAACCGAAGTGGCCTTCCTGGTCTGTTAACCTGAGGTGAAGAGCAGGAAGAGAGGAGGTAGGGCATCTGCAATCCCCTAGGGAGTTACTGAGGGTACCTTTCTCGGAGGTCTAAATGGATACCAGGTAGCCTTGTTATCCAGGATGGGGACATGATAGAAGGACGCTCTGTGTTTCGAGCTGAAAACAAAGGATCTTTGCGATTCCTGCAGCCAGGTCTGCCTCGGGGCTCCTGGGACTAGCTGGCACCTGGACGGCGGCTGTGAAAGAGAAGTTGAGGCCGAACTCAGCTGAGCGGCAACCTCGTGAGCTCTAGAGGGGTGACCCCTGGCTGAGGTTACCGCCCGGGGAATGGGGTCACCGTGCCTCAGAGAACCCGAGAGGCTGCTCCGGGACACGGACAAAAGCAGCTTTGTGGAAAGCCGAGAAACTGTTCAAGGGCGCCACCGTGTGGCGGAGGCGGGCACAACGATTGCAGCGCTTTCTCGCTCACCCACCTGACTTTCCTGGATCTTCTGCGGTAGGTGAGAGAAGCGACCTCAAGAAGTTGACTTTCTGCTAGTTAGATGAAGCTATGCCATGAAACTGGAAAAACGAGAGATATCTGCCCATATTGCCCCCCGAGTTCGTGGAGCGATCTTGAGCACTTCCAAACTCTTTGTTGAATAGAGACTGAGTTAGTAGCCTCACCTAAGAATTAACTGATGACTTAAAGACAATCCAAATTGATTGGTATAAGGACTGCTTAAATGTCAGGTTTATCCATTCCCTGGGGTGTTCTTAGTTTCCTAACAAAGGACAGGTGCAGTGGAGTGACAGTTAGGGGGCCAGCCTTCGAGTCAGTGTGAGAATCTCTGAGTCAACCCCAGCCCACTGGGGTTTCTGCCCACCCCGTGACGGGTCTGCCAGGTAGAACTCCTGCCTAAGGCTCACCTGCCATGGAGCAGAGCTGAGTGTGAGCCAGCGCTTCACGTGCAGAATTCAAAAAGGTAATATTCTAAACTGGCTCCATGATCCTTGAGCTCACCCCCTCCTTGAGAATGTTAGAAGGCTCTGTAAAGTATCTACAGAGAAGAGAAGGGGAGGTGTAGGGAACAGCTTTCTTGGGAGGGCGCTTGCTGCCAAGTCCCCACTTGCCTTTCAGACTGTGGAGGGGCGGCCTCCTTTACTCCAGACGGATGAGGGGCCTTCTGCAGTTGCAGTAGGAGATCTTGCTTTTTATTTCCAGGGTCTGGGGGGTACGGGAAATGCTGAGACAGCTAAGCAGCCTGGGCTGCAGGATGAACAGGCTGCCCCCCTGGTCTGGCTGCACTCCCAGAATTCCTCAGCAAGGGTGTGCAAGTGTTTCCCAGACCAGCAGGAGGCAGAAAAGCCTGGTTGGAGGAGTTTAAAACCCTGCCTAAGAGCAGAGCCAGGAGGCTGAGGGGATCCCAATGGTGAGACTCATTGTAGAGTAGGTCATCAGCAAACCAGGGGCTCAGGGGAGTGACATGAAAGGGGACAAAATGAGCTGCCCATGTCACAGGGCCTGTGGTCAGAGGGACCAGCAAGGGTCTCTAGAATCTCATGGATGTACCACAAATGACAGACTCACCTTCAAATGTCTGCCTCAGCAGGAGGCTACTTCAGACACAGGCCCCACCACAGGAGACCCTTCCCTTGCCCACTAATTAACTCACCCCCAGCTCAACTGCAACCCTTCTTTAGCAGGTTGGGGAGACATGAGCTGAGAAAGTGAGAAGCTGACTATAGGCCTCTCAGACAGCGAGCTTTCACCAACCTTCTGCCCCAGCTAAGAAGAGAGGACAAGACTGAATGCTAATTTCCATTCTGATTATTTTATTATTATACAAACTAGCTTTTTTAATTATTTGATGAAACTATTTGCAACAAAAGTGACTATAAAACATGTGAACGGAAAAGTCAAGGGTCCTAAGCAAATAATTTTTTGAAAGGATGGCGGGGGAACAAAGATAAATGTGTTATGACTACATCCCAGTTGGGTCTGTTCAACACACAGGCTGTGGTATACGCGACAACTGTGTGCAGCGCTCTCTGTGCCATCCCACGTCAGGCAGGGGCTGTGCGGGACAGAAGAAGAGGAGGGGCCAGAGCCCCTATTCTCAAGGGTGTGCCAGGCATGTTGGAGGAAAGTCTTGTGCCTCCACGGAGACACTTAGAAGTGTCCATGGCCCAGGGTCATTGCAGACCGGGTGTCCCTGAGTTCAGAGATCAGTAAGGCTCTCTCTCTCTCTTTCTCTTTTCACTGAGGGCTCCTCGGCGGGTGTCCCAGTTCACAGAGGACACCGCCATCCCAGAGCTGCCCCCCACACACGCCTCCCAGCCCCGTCAGTGCTCTCCAGGGCCTGGGAAGAGGGCTGAAGTGCCAGTCCCAGGCCTGAAACTCCCTGATTCTCCCAGGTCACGGCTGGTCTCTGCTCTCCCTGCCCCACCCCTCCCCCAATCTTCCCACAGGGTACCAAGTCTTCCCCCAGGTCTCACATCCGGCCTCTGTCCACAAGTCCAGTCCAATCCCTGTCCAGCATCCAATCCCTCCTAGATTCTGACCTGGCTCCATACCCATCCCCCCTGCCACTGCCACGCTTCTGGGGGCAGATCAGTCAGTAGTGACCATCATCTGGAGTGCCCCTCCCCTTTCTCCTCACGCCTTGTGCTTGCCCGTGATCCTGTTTGTAGCTGACAGAGGTCCAGCTGAGATGGGCCCTGAGGTGGGTTCTGAGCAGCAGCAGTGTCAGACCTGGAAGGGGTGTCTCTGGCTCTGATCTGTCTACCTTAGAGAGAGAACATTGCATTCTCTAAACCTCCTCCCGGCCCAACTTTCTCCATCAACTACCATACTTCTCAACTGTTAAACATTCCCTCAGGCATCCGCTCCAGCCCACAGCACACTGACGGGTCTCAGCGCAGGGCAGGGGCCCGCGGTGTGCGGCAGGATTCCCACTGCAGAGATGAGGCCACAGAGACGGAGAGAATGAAGTGCCTGTCCCAAGTGTCCCACACCCACAGAGGCTCTCCCGGTCCCATGTTCCACGTCCTAATGAATGGCCCCAACTGCTATCTATACCTTGGGTCCCAATGAGAAACACGGGAGTCATTGCAGCGGCTGCTTCCGTCTCCGTGGCCCTCCACGTCATTCCTGGAGAACTGAAGACCATCTATTATCTGTCATCAGTGTCTCGGGATTCTCTGCCTTCCTATTCATTTCTGCTGCATCTGCTTCAGCTCAGGCCTCACCACTTAGACAATCTCGATAGCCCCCAAAGGACCTCCTTGCATGGGTCCTCTTCTACCAGTCTGGCTCCGCGCTCACCGGACAGTGTTCTTGAGCATTCGGCCAGTATGTGTTGATCGAGCACCCCTGCTGGGCACTATGTGCATCAGCATCCGACTGAGTTTCAGGGTCCATGCCAGGTAGCTGAACAGCGGGAATTGAATACAGAGGACCAGTTACAGTGGTATAGGATGAGCTAAAAAGGCAGCAGAAAACAATGAAGCAACTCAGCATTATCAAAAGCAGCAGGAGGTCCCTGAAGTTGAAGGGATGAAAGGAAGAGGTATGTTATCAGAGCCCAGAAGAAGGGGCCACATGGCAGGAACTTGAACTGTGGAGACAGAGGTTGTCCTGCAGGAGCTGGAGGCTGAAAGGAGTTACAGCTATTGTCAGTAGTATTGCCCCAAGCAGAGTGAAGAAGAGAAATATTCTGTCCTTCTCTCTCCCACCTGTGCCTCCCATTGGCCAAACCCAGCAGTAAGCCAACTGACAAATGATCCTGGAATATGTCCTTTGCAAGAGTCGGAGAGTCTGATGCAGAGCAGGAAGCTGCAAGGATCCCAAAACAAACATGCCTATTTCCAGCACGAGAGAGTACAAGTCAAATCAGACAATCACAGCCCACAAGTCATCCATACACAGCTCTACTTATCGACAGAGAGTGTGGTAAGTGGTCGAGGGAGATGGGGTCCATCAGAGTGCTGGGAAGGGCATCGCTGGGGGCAGGGTGTAAAGATTCTTTAGGGAGGTGACATTTGAGCTGAAACTTGAAGGCTGACTTTGAGTTAACCAGATGAAAAGGAAGGGGGACTGGGAAGGCAGTTTCAGGGTGGAGTATGCTTGAAAGCAAGGAACCAAGAATATCGGGACCAATCATGTGGTTTCTTCATGAAGAACCCTGAGAAGACTCCCTCTCCATGTGGTGCAAAGCGCTGCTCCCTCTCCACCGCAGCCCACTTCCCATAGGGACCCCAATATTTCAGGTGCCTTGCACTTCTCTCTGCACATATAGGGCTTGTGATTTCACCCTCAGTGCCTTTTACAAGCCTCTCCCCCTTGTTTCCTGGCAAGATTCAGCCCAAACATCAGCTGCTCTGTGAGGCCTACGCTCCACGCCCTCACACATGCACTTGGGGTGGGTGTTTCTATAGCCTGCTTTTTCGAGGAACTGTGAATAAGGTCCTCACGAGTAAGGGCTGCTTATTCCCATTATTATCCCAAGTGTCGGCAAAGCACCTGGCACAAAGTTGGCACTCAAAAAAACAAATGAAAAACTGGAAGAAGGTGGAAAAAAGAGGAAGGGAGGGAAGAAGGAACCAAGGTATGCTGGTTTCAAGGTCACACTGCCTGGACTTTTTAAAGGAGGCTCCGTCAGGGTATAAACACACCACATTTTTGTGGACGTAAATTTTGTTATTGAAGAGAGACTTGGTGGTGTGGAAAATGTTCTATGGCTTTTCTAGTCAAGCTTGTATTGCATCTGCCCCCACAGTGAACTCTTCCTCAACGAGGAGTCCTGTGTCCGCCTTGCTCACCTGCCCCCAGCGAGGCTCTGGGATTTCATTGCACAGCAAGCTATGTCTGCTTCTAAGGCTCCAGGGGGCACTTCTGCTTATTTGTTTTTCTTGCAAAACACCTAGATTTGCCTTCAAAATTGCAGCTAAGCCTAAGGCAAATAACTTACAAGAAAGGCAAGGGTGAGTCACTGAATAATTATTACCTGGTTTGCCCCCAGCTGTCTTTGTCTAGGCCACATTCTCCAGCTCAGCATGGCACAGCTTCAGAGCTGTTCAGTAAATGGCCCTAATGCCCATCAATGGGGTATCAGCCAAGTGAATTGTGGTGCAATCATTGGATTTAACACTCTGTGAGCATTAAAAATCATATCAAAGGCTCACGTTTATTGACATGGGAGAATGTTCCTGACATCTTGTTGGGTAGAAACATACATGGTTTTTTATGTAGAAAAAATGATCTGAAATATGTAAACCAAAATATTTGTTATTTTTCTTATTTCTGTAATTTTCAAAAATTTTAATAACTCAAATTGCGAAAAAGAAATAATTTAAAAATTTAAATGTGATCAAAGCAAAAGATTAACTATATCGTATGATAGTTTGTCACAGATCACACCTGTATCACAAGGTGTTTGATTACGAGACAGACTTTGCAAGGCCAGGAGGCCCAACAGACGTGGTTGGAGAGCGGGGTTCTCCCGCAGCCGCAGTTTTGAGCCACACGGCTGTTTCATTTTTATCAGTTTGAACAGAAATCCTTCTAAACTGTATTGTAAGTGACTGCAATAGTACCAACAATTTTATAACCATTTTGTGTCAAATTAGGCTCGCTATGTTCTCTTTTTCCATTTTAGCTTCATATACAAATAGTAAGGAGAGCTTGCATTTACTCTTGTTACTGTTGTAAGCACCATTCTGAATATTGTACATATATTTGCTTACTAATTCTTCATAACAACTATAGGAGACAGGTGCTCTTATTATCCTCATTTTTATATGCGGAAACTGAGGCCCAGAGAGGTTAGAGGAGGTGCTCAAGGTCACATGGCACAACCTAGAGACCCTGGTGGCATCACGCTGGAGCCCACACGCCTGACCTCACCCCAGCGTCCAGGCAACACTCACTACTCGAGGAAGAGCACCTGATGGAAAGAAGAGCTGAGGATAAACTGTGCATCCATTTCATATTCCATTATTGAATGAACACACACATATAGAACCTACTGAAAATAAAATAGAAAAAAGGAAGGACCCTAAATCTACCAAGGAGTGTGAATACTCCTCACTTGCTCATAATATCCAGGAGACTGATGGAGCTGTTATGCATATTAGTAAAGCCATCAACCGCTGCTTGGGTGATAGTGAAGCAAATGTGACAAGAGGCTATGGCTGAGGAAAGTGTCTAAACGGTGTATTAACTAACGTTTAGCCAGACTGCACTAACTGAGGATGGTGTGTCTCATACACTCACAGAGCATCACGGAGGGGCCTGGCCCACCCCCATATGTGCACTTACGATCATCCGCAAATGCCCTGAAGTTCTAATTCCCCGTCTCTCTGAGAATTGTCTCTCAGAGTCAGCATGACACACTTTTCTCCTGAGCTGCAGCTGCTTCCTAACCTCTCAAATGTGAATGAGGGTTTCCAAAGCCACTAGGAACCCTCAGGTCCGCACACACAGCACAGTAGTCACTTCTCACCCTGCACTCAAGACTTTGCACGGTTCCTCAAGATGCTATGCATTTGCTCACTCCTTCACTCCTTCACTCAGCGAATGTTTGTGAGTAACTACCATATAGCCCTCAAGCCCTCAAGGACCTGAGACCTAATGGAAGAGAGAAATATGAAGAGGGTGTTACAATGATAACTGTGCAGAAGCAAGGTATGAAGGAAGAGAAGAGGCAGCTCTGAGTAAGACTTGCAGGAGAGATAGGTAAGATTTAGATGAGATGGGTAAGACCTCGAGAATGAGGCCTGAGATAAGGAAAGGATGGAAATTATTGCAGGCAGAGGAACATCAGATAAAAAGGCCTGACACATTTGTGGTTGTAGGGACCATTGAGAAGGGGGAACTTGTCAAGAGGAGCCCCTGGGACAAGCAGGGGCAGGCTCGGTCGGGGACAGCTGGGACCACAGGCGGGGTTTTCACCCAGCTGTAACCACAGCCAGTGAAAGGACGTGAACAGGGAGTAACATGAGACGGAAAACTCCATCCTTGCCCTCCAGGGATTCACAATGCTGTGATTAGATTATGAGCTTCAAAACTTTAATTTAGCCTTGGTTAAAAAGATGAAATGAAAGATCACACTAATATTTTACCAGAGGGCTTGTGAAGGTGTAATCAAGTTGATAACTACTTTAGAATTCCAAGTCCTGTTCTGGCCGTTGCCCTTCTGAGTAAAGGAGAGATGAGCGGGTTAGGGGATGTTTGTGTCTGGGCTTTACAGGAACGGAGGGACCAGAATGCGCCAGCCACACAGAAAAAGGTCTTCTTACATTTAAATGGATATAGGTTGTTTCTTATTATCACAAATTACAATTTCTTTCCTCAGTGTTTACTGGCAAGGACTGAAAAGCTCTGTGATTTACTCTGTTCACTACAAAGTCTTTATTTTTCCCAACAATTACATCTTTGATATTTGACATTGTCTTTGTTTCCTTAGCCATTGGTTGGCAATCCAGCCCATGGGCCAAATTGGGCCTGCCCGTCTCCCCCGGTTTTTACACAACCGTGTGTATTAGCAATGCCTTCTTTTCTATGTTCTGATGCTTTGACATCTGGGGCCTTGAGGAGTCCACTCAGGGTCAGCCAGTTCCTCATTTTATTGTACTTCACAAATGCTGCATTTTTTTACAAAGTGAAGATAAGACCCTCCACCAGCGAAAAAGATTATGACTTGCTTTCTTGAGATACTCACTTTACTACGGTAGTCTGGAACTGAACCTGAAATATCTGAGAAATGCCTGCATTTTTTGACCTCTGCCATAACCTATATAACATGTTAGTTATTTTATTTGCTCATTTAAGCTATAAACTTGTATAAATCTATCTATTGTTCTCTGCTATTGTCCAAAAGCTTCAGGATCTCCGGGTTTGGCTTTCTTCCTGGGGTCTACACACAACTGAGTTTCCAGTGATTTTTGAAAAAGAATCCTCAGTAAGAACTTTTACATTGTGACTCAGAACACCCACACAGATAACAGAAACAAATTTTATGAAACATTACTCATCCTTATAGTGTGTGGAGCACTTTAATGGGTTCTCTTCTCCATTTTAAAAATAGACTGCTTATAATCCGCCATTTACATCGTCCACTGGTGACTCAATGTGCGCATTTTAATAAACATCATCATCAGACAGACTTCAGTCTGAACAGCACGGGATGTTTCTCTTATGAGAAACGCAAAATGTTACAGTCTTCTGAGGAAGACAAACATAGAAATAGATAATAGCAATAAAGCACAAATGACAGAATGCAATTTAAAAGAATGCTCTAGGAGCAAACAGGAAAAAGAGCTAATTTTTTTCAATGGAGTTGTTGAATAGGGTTTCACAGAGCAAGTAAGATTTGAATCGAGTCTTGAAGGATGGTCAGGAAATCACTAGTGAAGAGAAAGGCGGCATTCACTGCATTTCAGAAATGTGTGCCCAGTAACAGAACCTCCAGGAGGCTGAGGACTGGTCTCCCTCAAGTGTTTATTTCCAGGCGAGTTCGGCACCAGTCGGTGCTCACTAAGATTTTGCTGTGGGTTCCCACAGTAATTATCTCAAGGCCTACTTGGGCCTCACCCTATCCACCACTAAACTGTAAATTTGAGCTTCTATGATCTTTTTTTTTCCTTTTCACCAGTTTTCACTTCTCTTGGGATCATTTTCTTTTAATTCATGCAATTAATGTTTGTTAAAGGCATACTGTGAATAACTTTTGAAATCAAAACCCCAAACTGGTCTCTACTGCTCCACCTGCCAGGTTTAGTTCTTAAAAAATCCATGCAATGAGACCCACCAGTAAAATCCATGCTGTAGCACTGTTAGTCTTCCAGCTTAGACCTCAGTCTGGTCTGCCATGAGCCTAAGGCCCAGCTCCACCCTGCCTTCCCTTGAGCCCACCCTGGGCTCACTTGCCTCTCCCTCTCACTACACTGAAGCCAAAAAGGAACAAAAGGACATCGACCTCCCCATACTGATACCCACAAGGCTCGGCCCCTTATGCTATGCTGTTGTGAAGTCAGATGCCTTCTCTAAGATTCCTGCAGGTTCCTTATGGTCTCTCTGGCTCTCAGTCCCAAATCACCATGAATTCTTGACAGCACTCTGTTTATGTTTTCTGATGAACTGTTCTTTTCTCTGCCCCATTTCCATGACTTGCCATCTATCCCAACTTCAAGTCAGTCCACAAGGCTTTTCCCAAAGGTCTGGGTGATGAAGAGTGCTTCTATTACCATTTTCTAGGTGTTTTCTTCCTAAATATTACCTACTTTTCAGTTTTTTAGGTCAGATATGACTCTCTCTTCAGTCATCTCTCTTCAGGCATCCAGCATGCCTCACTTGCATTATTATGCAGATAATTTTAGATTTCTCCTTTCTAGTTCTGGGCTTCTCTCTGCCTGTCCCAAATTCATCCAGATTAGACAAATGCAATAGGTTCCTCATCTCAGTGGTGTGCTGTGGCAATGATGGAGAGTGGGGGTGGGTGCAAGCAATAAGGGACTGCCTTGCTGGTAAAGAATCTAAAAGCAATAATAGTCTTGGCTGATGTGGCCCTGTTGGTTGGAGTGACCAAAAGATCACTGGTTTGATTCTCAGTCAAGGAACATACCCATGTCACAGGTTCCATCCCCTGTGGGTGTGCATATGAGAAGGCAACCAATCGATCTTTCTCACATCTGTATTTCTCTCTCCCTCTCTCACAAAAGCAATGAAAAAATGCCCTAGGGTGAGAATAAACACATTTTTAAACAATAATAAAACCAACTAAAAGTTGGTCTGTTTTCCATTGTCGCTATGTACCAGCAATTCTAAATGATGTCAGTAATAAAATACTCCTGCTCCCTACCGGGCATGCTCCACTGTTACCCTTGTCCACCTTGCCCTACCCCCACTTTGGTAAACACTGCTCCATTTAGGAACCCAAAATGGGCAGGCTCTTTGAAATGTCCATCTCATCATCCCTGCCAGGGAGTTTCTTTCTCCACACAAAGAGGATTTCCTCCTTCTTTCTCTCTCCTGACATTCTTTCTCTCCTTGGTTTTTATGCTACCACTCTCTCCTGGTTTTTCTTTCTTTTTTAGAAAACATTTTATTTATTTATTTTTAGAGAGAGGGGAAGAGAAGGAGAAAGAGAGGAAGGGAAACATCAATGTGTGGCTGCCTCTTGCATGCCGCATATTGGAAACCTGGCCCGCAACCCAGGCATGCACCGTGACTGGGAATTGAACCGGAGTTCCTTTGGTTCACAGTCCCACACTCAGTCTGCTGAGCCACACCAGCCAGAGCTCTCCTGGTTTTTCTCCATTGCCTCTGCTTACCCTTCCTTTGCCTTCTTCCAAAATTATTTCTCCCCTTCCCTGAGCTAGGCAGGAGGAAGGCATGGTTCGTTTATTCTAAGGATGAAGTTACATGAGCAGCTCTTCTTACCCAAGCTTTGCCCTTCCAAAGCAGCTGAAGGAAATACAGAAAAGCATCATATCTCAGAGAGGAGTTTCAGGCCCAGGAAGAGAAGTGTGCCCTAAATGAGATGAGCAAGAAAGACAAAGCGTGAGGGGAGGGCAAGGCTGGTCATTTGTGATGTGAGTGAAGCCAGCTGCCCTGAGACGTGTGGACACATCTCACACAAGATTCTTGTGTAGGATTTTAGGCATGAGACAAAAAGATGGAGCCAAATACTCTGTGACAGAATTATATTACTCCATAGCACAGTGGATGGGTTGAATCTTTCAGCTGGAGATAGTGGTGGGTTTCCAGGATGTAAAGGCAAAAAGGATGGAGAGAAAGCCCCACAAGCAGGTGACCAGCCACACACCAGCCTGTAGCTTACTCTCCCACGCTCATCCTGATATGGGTACCCTGTGCAACCTCCAAACCAGAGCTGCTCCTCGGTGGTGCCCAATCTCACACAGCCAGGTAAGGACAAGCAGAAAGTTGGGCCTGCTCACCCATGGTTGATCCACATGCTGTTCAATGGCTCAGGGTCCAGCAAGTATTTTATGGAAAGGCAAGTGTCTAAAGAGCATCTCCAGCACTGTGGACAAGGGTAGAGGGTAGAGTGCAGGGCCGAACTCCCACACCTGGGAAAGTAACAGGTGGTATCCAGGAGGGAACAGGAACAGGGGAAATGCAGCCTCTTGTATCACATGCACTTTCAAGTGTAGGAAAAGGCTGGACACCCATACTGTGGGCACTAAGAGGAGAAGGTTCATTGTCTTCCAGCTCTGGAGGTGGAAATCTTCAAACTTTCATTACCCTCTTGTTGCTTATAGTTTTAAACCAGTATATTATTTCTCTCACATCTGTAATTTGCACCTCCCCCCCACCCTAGACCTCATTCAGGACACAAGGGAGCCCTGTGGCCATCTCAGGACAGAATAAGCATGGATGTTCCAGTTTTCCCATTAATTAGCATCACCGTGAAGCACTGATGAAAAAACAAGACCTGTCTTGTGTTTCGGGGAGGAATGTCAGTTCTCAAATTCATGTAAAAAATGCAGTTTTATTTAGCATCTAACTCAATTTTTATTTGGAGCCCCATCACCACCAACATTGCTGCTGATTCCATAGGAAGGGTGGAGATGTAATCCCAACATTTTATGGCTCATCTCTGCACCAGCTCATAGCTCTCTGCCTCCTCTGTGCCACTGCTGAGAACCATCCAGCGACTGCCCCACAGAGACATTGCTCCTGCTCACGGGTGTCAGGTCCCTGTGAGCTCTCCGGAGCACTATTACCTTTTGCTCTCCCCAAGAACTGGGCCTAGAGAGCACCAGTCATGCGCCCTCTCTGCAGGACCCACCAATGCTCCCACAGGGCCTCTGGGACTCAGGAGCCACTGGAAGGCTGTGACCATTTCTTTCTGGAAGATTCCTAACTCTTCAGACTCCAACAGCAGACTTCTTCCCAGCTCCACCCCACTCAAGGGAACTCTTACCTGTAGACCCACAGGTACTCGCCCCATCGTGACAATCACCCTCAGAGCACCTCACTTAAGAGCCTCCGTGAGTTTGGGCCTCAGCCAGAGAGCAGCAGGCTGTTTTCCGATGTTCTTTTCCTCCCACAAGACAGTTAACCTCAATTGGCCAAATGTCCTGGATGGAGATGGATGTGGGAAAAGTTCAGGAAAAAAAAGAAAGAAAGAAACACATAGGGGGAAAGACATTCATTAATGTCTCAGTATCACTCTAACACTTGCATGTGTTCGAGTTTTCTCAGAAGTGGGCCCTGTCTCTAGCTCATATCATTTCATTGTACCTGAGGCTCACATTAACTTGCCAACTTACCACTTCCACCCAGATAGCGAAGAAAAAGAATGATACAATGAAATTTGTTTTCTGTTTTGTGCATTAAAAATAGCCATTGACACTGAACCTCTGACACACAGGAGAATTCAGAATAAGCTCAAACCTACACTTAAGCCATACCTGGTTCACTCCAATGGAGGTGGAAGCAGTTTTCCAGCACCTCCTCACTGCACAGAGACCCCCCACCAGGAGGAAGCTGGTTCTTGTGTGTTGAGGAGGCGAGAGATAAGGGCCCTATTATCATTTGTATAATAATAGCTTCTGATTTGTGTTTGGGTGGTACTATATTAATTATGAACTTTGTGACTTACACTTTATTTAAGAAATAATAATAAAGTCCAAAGCATTTTGTTAAATTTGTGTAATGTAATTATAATTAAATATAGTTTTCCAATGGGCAGTGGAGGTGGGGAATGGGAGAACTCTCCCCATCAACACAATAGAAATAGACTCCCAGGTCCCAGCAGAGGCAAACGGCAGGGGGTTCAGGCTACACTTTCCACCTGGCCTCTGGCTGAGTCAGTGGAAGCACTGTCCAGGGCACTGGAAGGGTTCGGTCAGGGGCCCACACAGGAGGCAAGCAATCAATGTTTCTACCTCACATGGATGTTTCTTGATGTTTTTTTTTTCCTCTCTCTTTCTCCCTTTCTCTCTCTCCTCAATGTGTCTCCCTCCCTCTCTTTTTCTCTCCCTTTCTCTCTAAAATCAATTAGAAAAACATATCCTCAGGTGAGGGACTACAGTTTCAGGGATCGTTTTTTAGGGTATGTTACCAGAGAAGTGTTTCAGAAGAAGGCAGAGCCTAGGGCATCAGAGACCCTGATGAGAGCTGCAGTGCTCTCTTCTGTGGGAAGCTGGCCGGTGGTGCCACCTGGCGGACCTACGGCTTGCTGTTGAAAACTGTCCTTCCTTAAAAGAGGACACAAATGGAGGGATTCCTTTTTGATGTAATTGCTTGTGTTTTGTTCTTCATTCTCATGGTTTGCCTCCTTTCCAGTCAAAAGAAGGGGTAACATCTGGTTACATTCTTTTATTTCCATTCCTTATGGCAATATTAAGGTTGTATTTTGTCACAAAACTCTCAAAAAGATAAATTAAAGGTTTAACTCTTGCCCTGACTGGCATGGTTTAGAGGATTGAGCGTCACCTTGCAAAGCGAAGGTTTGCAGTTTTGATTCCTGGTCGGGGCACATGCCTTGGGTTGTGGCTCGGTCCCCGGCTGGGGAGTGAGAGGCAACTGACCCATGTTTCTCTCTTGCACTGTCCCTCTCTTTCTGCTTTCCACTCGCTCTAAAAATAAATAAAATCTTTTAAAAAAAAGGTTTAACTCCTCATTTCAACTTACTCTTTACCAAAAATTTTCTTTACCAGGCAACACAGTTATTTTCTCTCTGCTTATTTTGATAGAATAGCACATAGTACTGTTTTATTTTTGAATCAGCATCTTCTCATGGAATGCCCACATTAGTACACATGTATGTAATTACTGTCTTTGTCTGTGTAGAGCATCTTGAGCTAGAACAAACCATAGTGCGTCCAGCCATCGGTGTGCCGTCAGGTTTCTTCAGAGTCTGTGCCGTCTCAGGCAGTGCTGCTGCGAACACGCTGTGCCATGGGCACGTGTGTGCGTTTTCCTCGGAGGAGACATGATGTGGAGTTACTGAGTCAGAGTACGTTTAGTCCTAGGTTTTGTTTCCACTCAGCACTCAGAGTTTATACCCTGTCACCGGTGTGTGGAGTATGCATCTTGTCTCCACTCACATTCTGTCTCTCTTTGAATCTAGAGAAAGGAAACAATCTCATTGTCGCTCTAATTAATTCCCCTGGTAACTAACTAGAGGGAAACTTTTTATATTTTATGGTCTTTCACAATGTTTTCTTCTGCGAATGCCTGTTAGTGCTTTATACGGTTCAATATTGAATTGTATGAGGTTTTTCTTTTTTCATTAGACTTGAACAAATACTATTGTGTGTATTGTTCAAGACACACAATGAAGCAGAGCAGAGCTGCTCAGGTGGGATGGGGCGAGGTGAAAATTGATGTTTCATTCTCTGACTCTTGCCTTCAGCAAACATTCTCTCTTCCCTGCCCTGAAAACTACAGGTTTGGGGGTTTGACAGACCTGGTTTGGATCACACACTCATTCGGCTAAGTGAAAATGACTTTGATCAAGTTATTAAATGACTTTAGACAAGTTTGAACAAGTTATTCTTTCTTTGAAAGAATCAGTGTTCTTTCCACACACCAAGAGCAGGAACACCTAACACAGTTTCTGTGAGTGTGGTCTTGGCCTGAAGGTGTCCCCTTAGCTGGCTGGCGCTAAGGCCCCTCAGAGGAAAGGGCAGGGAGTAGGTTTAATCGATTACTGTTTAGATAGACTTCTGCCACTTCAAAGAGTTATTCCCTACAGAGTTCTGTTCCTATGATCACATCTTTTTTGATAAACTGGTCTAAGGAATGTTAGTGCTGTAGGCTAAAACCTGGCTTGTATTGTGCTGGCCAAAATGTCTGTTTTTTTTTTCGTAAAATAAAAGATGCCTTTTTTCATCGTCACCAATAACTTTATTGGTTTGGATAGTTTGAGTACATTGGCTATCTCCTGTGTGGCAGACCTTGATTGCTCTCAGTTAATGTCTGGATGTGACTGCTACCAACTTCAGCTGGTCTGCCCGAGCGAGGAGCACCATCCAGCCAGCAATCTCCAGCCCGAAACTGCGAACTACTTTTGACACGTTCAATCAGTCTCAGCACCTTCTCCTTACCCTGCACAAATCTTTTTTTGTGCTTCAGTTGTGTTTTTACCTTTCTTGAAATAATAAAGCATAATATGCCAAAAATGTTGCATATTTCCCTCCATCTTCAAGTTAAAATGGCTACACAAAAATTCAATTTTGATGTTATTTTAAATGCACACTGATATGACAGCTGTCACAATACAATCTAACAAAATTGTTTTGAATGAAGTTAAAGAAAGCTAAGCACTACTACAGCTATCTTACAGAAAAAAACAAATGACATTTTTGGCCAACCCAATTAATTGGTTAGTAAAGTAGTATTTTCTTAATTTGGAACTAGGAGATGAAAATTAAAAAAAAAAACTAATCAAGAGTCCAAGAAGGTTTTTCTTCAATAAAAATAAGTGATAAGCAAAATTCAACTTGTTTCCAAGTGTTTGCCAGGAAAACATGTCGCACAGGTAGGGGAAAGTGACGTGGCTGCCCCAGGAGGGACTACGTCGAATGCGAGTTCTCAGAGAGCTACATCTGCACCTGCAGCTCACCTGGTGCCAGGACCATGAGTGGAAGGCTGAGCGCACTCTGCTGGACTGGCCTGTGTCCTCGCCTGAATGGCGGTTCTCTTTTCCCCTTAGCAAAGGGAGTGGGAGAGAAGACAACCTAAGTCATGCTCTGCTCAGATCTCAGTTTAGTGTATGTACACAGCTGTTCAATCTGGAGATTTTATTCCTGTTTAAAAGATTACCAGGAGATTTGTTGATGTTTTCTTGTATACTTTCTGTTTAATTAATTTTGTTACATTTTAAAAATCACAAGTGCATTTTTGCTAATACTATTGAATTATATAAATATTGTAATTTCCTCCTCAAAAATTCAAAGATCAAGCAATTATCTTTTCCTACAGATTTAGTTTTGTATGGTAATATAGCATCTTACTTACCTCTTTAAAGAATCACGTAACACCATTGACTTCCGTTGTAGTGAACACTTGGCTTAAAAATACTCGCCGAAGATTTCCTCAGGTTTTGTTTCCTGGGTGAGGGAAGTGTGAGCTTTCATTGCCTAGCAGAGTTCCCAGCCTACTAACAACTCAGTACCCATTTAAGAAAATGAATAAATTACAACTAATAAACCCATGGTGGACCAATGTAAAGAGCCCTGGAATGCGATGCAGCTTGAGGAGCAGAGAGTGTTCTGAGCTCAGGATTGAATGTGGGTGCTCTGCTAGGGGGCAAGGGGAACCTTTGCAAACATGCTGATGTTCATGCTGCTTCCCAAGTCAAGAGTAATAAAGTCCTCTGTCTCTGATGCAGGAGGCTCATGTCTTCTACTAGAGTCCATGAAACAACAACAGGCTAATTTATTCACTTGTAAGTAGGATATAATCAAATCCCAGTTGCTTCAAATATGAGTTACTTTTGTGACAGCAAACCAATCAACATTATTAGAAAATTAGAAAAGATCATGCTCTAGTAAATTGCTATTTTCCATCCATGATTCCCTAAGTAACAGTGATTAGAATGCATTCACATGTTTCTATAAACAAACCTTAAAAGACAGAAAATGGGAGCCTAAGTCATTAAGGTTTTTTCAATATTTCCTTGCAGATTGAAAAAACACATTTCTGCACTGGCTGGTGTGGCTTAGTGGATGGAGTGCCAGCCTGTGAACCGAAAGGTTGCTGGCTCAATTCTGGTCAGGGCACATGTCTGGGTTGCCGGCCAGGTCCCCAGCTGGGGGTGTGAGAGAGGCAAATGGTCATTGTATCAGTTGCACATCGACATTTCTCTCCCTCTGTTTCTCTCTCCCTTCCCATCTCTCTAAAAACAAACAAATACATAAAATCTTTGGGGAAAAAACACATTTCTCTAGCTATTCCTCAACTCTCAGCAATATGAACTTTTCTAGTAAATAATTCTTCTGGATAGTCTGAGGCTGATTCCTGCAGTCATCTCTTTCCATGGCTGGCATCCTACAGTAATTTCCACACCCACCATCCTGTATGCCTGATAGTGGGCACTGGCCTTTGCCCACACAATGTGCATTTCTCCAACCCTTGACTCCACTCTTCAGTAGCAGCTGGTTCTGCTAATCCCTCTAGGTCTGGGGGTTTCAACCTTACCTCTGCCTCATTGGTCTTTACCTTATCCTCCCCAGTGAGAATTATAATCTCCTAGGGACCTGAAACCCACAGGCTCTGAACTTCATAGTGAACGGAAGGAGGGGAGGCCTAGTTACATCTTTAGAAACACAAAAGGAGGCTTACCTATGAATTCGGATGGGAGATGGAAGCTCTAAGACCAATTAGCTGCATCTCAGCAACTTTCTCTGTAACATCTGTACCCAATGTTTTCCACTCTTTGACTCCCACACAATCTCTGAACAGTATACATACATACATACCAGCAAAGTGGCTTCTTACTAAACAGTGCTCACTAAGGTCATCATTCAACTCTGGAACCGTATCAGACATTTCAGGACCTTTGGCACTTATTGACCGTTCCTGTTCTGCCTCCTCTTTTCCATCAGCTCACCAACATGCACAGATGTCCTTCCTCTCTCTCTCTGGCTGCTCCTTCTCTGGATCCTTTATGGTTCATTTTTATCTGCATGTCCCTTAGAAGATGCTTTTCTCCAGGGCTCTTCCCTAGGCCACCTTCCTATCTCACACCTCAGCCCCTCCTGAGCAGCCTCCTTATTCCAATGGTTTCAGTCACTACTGCCCTCATCCAGGCCTCTCTCTGGAGTTCCAGACTCCCCTCTGGCTTTCTAATGAATTTTTCTGCTTACATGTGACATATGCATCCCAAGTTCAATGGTTTCAATTCCACTCATCCTGTTCCAACAAATCTGCTCCTCTTCCTATGGCAACAGATGATGCAACAAATAGCCAAGGAAGAAACCAGAAGCTTCCCGATCCCTGTTCAATTAGCAGGGCTTATTCATTCTTTGTCCTAAATACCCACTGTCACTTCTCATTTGCTCCCAGGTACCACCTGAATCCAGGGCACTGTCATGTCTTGTGGGGATCACTGCCTTTCCCCCTAAACTGCAGCTCGAGTCCATTCTCCACTCTGCAGTGATAAAGACCTTTCTAGTGCAATCTTGAATGTGTCCTTCTTCCTTTTAAAAAAATCTCTGAACACTCCTCAATGCCTCCTAAAGAAGAAATCATTATTATGACTTCCAGATCCCTTCATGCCCTGGACCTAGTCCATTTCTCCACCTTCATCTTCTCAGGTTAAGTGCAAATACTACAGGCCTGATCCCTGATTTCATACATCTCAGTCTGATGGAGGACACACATGAAACAGAAATGAACCACTGAAACAATATCTGTTTTTCCAAATGCTATGAACATGGGAGACAGGAATAACTGCAGACTCGATTGGGAGGGTGGTCAGGGAGTCTGATTTTCTCTTTCTTAAAACTGAGAATCAGGAGGAGGAACAACTCAGGAAAGATTATAAAGATCTGTTTTGGGTAATAAAAATACATGTAATACATTTTAAAGTATTTGTTGCTGATTACATACACACACATACATCTCCTTGCAATGCCTTGACTTCTGTCCTCAAAACATGACCTTCTTTCTAAAATTGATGTAAGAGTTCACGTATCTTCAGGCTGGCAAAGTGGAGTGTGGCAGGAAGGTTGCAGAAGTTGATTGCTTTTTGAGCACTTGATTTTTATCCCATGGTCAACAGAAAATTATGGAAAACTCTAAACTGGGAAAAGACAAGGACTAGGTATGCATTCTATACTGTCCTTTCAGTTTTCTGTGTGAAGGACTGGCGGGAACTGGAGGGAACTGGGGGCAGGAAGACCAATGAGAAGGCAGTTGCTGTGGTTTGCAGTGATCCTGAGGAGAAATGAGGGTGACCTAGATTAAAGTTGTGGATGGGAAGATGAAGAAGTAGAGGGATTCTTGAGATACTTGATGGTACCAGATGTAGTTTTAGGATCTTTACCTATAGAGAGACAGGGAGGAATCAAGGATGGCACTGAGATTTTTAGCTTTAACCAACAGATTGGATGATGAAGCCATTCCTTGAGATAGCCAATCCTCCCAAGAAGGCTGGAGGTGAACATGACGCACTGAGTATGGACATGTTCAGTTTCAGGTGCTTTGGGAAATCAATTCAACTGGAATGACCACTAAGTAATATAATAAATCATGTCACTCTGAGTGTGAAACCCTTCCAGAGGCTCAGTGTTGACAAGGATACAATTTCAAATTTCTTAACAAAAGTTATAATTAATTTACTCTTTTTAGTTTCATCTCTGTCACTTATCTCCACTCAGGTTCCCAGCCCAAACGCAATTTTAGTTCCTCAAAGGGATAATGCTCTCTGCCGTCTCAGGGACTTTGTGCCAACTGTCCTGTCAGGATCTATTTTATTCTCCTTGCATTCCAC
Source organism: Phyllostomus discolor (assembly GCF_004126475.2). NCBI lineage: Eukaryota > Metazoa > Chordata > Mammalia > Chiroptera > Phyllostomidae > Phyllostomus > Phyllostomus discolor. The sequence continues at coordinate 52,567,782 of NC_040908.2, forward strand.
AAAGACTGAGAGCCAGGTAAGGTGATGGGATGAAATGGTAAACAAAAGGCAACCTCACGATATGTATAAGAGTGCACACAAAAGTATTGTTTGTAAAAAAAATGCCCTTGTGGAGCTTACAGTATAATGGCGTAGCTACACACTAACCCAACAATTCCACAGATAACTAAAAACTAAATTAAACATTAAAATTGCAAATGATGTAAGAGCTGCTAACAGAAGGTACCTAGTAAGGATAAGAGCCCATAATGGGGTTTTGACGTAGTGAAGACTTGCCTGAGAAAGTGAAGACTGAGCTAATTCAAAGGTGGACAAAAGCTTTCTAGGCTGTAAGAACACCCCTGTATAGGCTTATCACTGGTACATTATGGGGAACTAGGGGAAATACTCACTTTTCGTAAAAAGTCTAGGCGAGGTAGAGTAGGAGACCGGGGGAGGCCCCCCCCCAACCTCCCCGCGCGGAGCGGTGGAAGACGTGGCTATTTTGTCCCACAGCAGCTGCCATAGGGCTGTAGTAGGCCACGCTCTGGACCCACTGATTATTGGGAGTTGTAGTCTTTACCTGTGCGAGCAGGCATGGCGGCTTCCATTGCACGGGTCTGTGGAGCAGCAACTGGACTGACCCGGAGCGTTGGAGCCTCCAGGGCGCTGCTCCCCGTGCGGGCCTCTGTCGCCTGCCGTAAGTGGATTGAGGCTTGAGAGCCGAGGAGCAGAAGGGTTGCAGGGCGAGGGTGGCAGTAGGCGAGCGTGAAAGTCTGGAGTAACCTCGGTGGAGGACCCTCGTAGGACCTCAAGCTGGGGAGATTGCGGGGTTCCCCAGAAGGGCAGGGCAGGCTCCAGCATCCTTGATCTCTGCTTTCTGTTCCCGCAGGGGCCCGCGTGGGGCCGGGCCGTCAGCAGAGCACTGGACCTTCCCAGTCCGGCGCGTTCCAGCCGCCTCCAAAAACCCGTCATCGTGGACAAGCGCCGTCCCACGCGAGAGAGAACCAGGTGAAGCAGGGGCTTGGGCATGATTCTTTCTTTTTGGGTCTGCGCTCAGGAACCTGTATTCGCTTAGGTCTGGGCTCTAAATCCGGGTCTGAAACTCCCATTGCAGGAACTCGTGGATCCAATTGTTGTTGAGCCCTCATACGTAAAGCACACCCAACTCAAGCTTGCCTTCCTCGCTTCTTCCAAGCTGAACTGAACTTTGTTTGCAGTTTTATTAAATTAGAACTTCAGATAGGGATTTCCCAGATTTGAAGGTATTAGTGTTTCTGTAGACCTAATTAAAAAGCCAATTGGCGGGGTGTGGAGCGGAGTATGTGATGTGAGTATAGGCTTTGTGGAGGGACTCTGGGCTGTTGATTGGATTATCTCTGCCTGTGTGTGTGTTTAACATTTCAAATATTCCGTGGTCCTGAGTTGAAATAAAGTTGAATTTATGGAATTTAGAAATTAAGAAAAGACTTTTATCCAACTTTTTTTAATGTGGAAAAAGAAATAGCTTCCTTAAATAGCAGCACTTAATGTAACCAGTAAAATGAAATATAAATTGTGTAACAACTTTGGAAAACAATTTAACACAATTTAGTAAGTTTGATGTTGTGTATACTTTTCCATCCAGAAGGGTATAAAAAAGTAATAAGTATGAGAAGATATGTATAAGATGCACACAAAAGCATTGTTTGTAAAAAAAAATTAAGTAACCTAGATATCTGTCAGCACGTGGGCTATTATATGGCAGTGAAAAGTGAATGAACTAGAGCTAACATGAACTTCAAAAATACATGTGAAAAAAGCAACCTACAGAAGAATTGATATAGTATGATAGCATTTTTATATTGCCTAGACATATATATGCATATGTAAGGACAAAAAGTATACAGGGGAAATTCTCCACTTTCACAGAGCAATCCAACCTAGCTCTCCCAATAGCTCCGCAAGCAGAGGTTATGTGCCTCCTGATGTGGCACAGTGAGATCACATCATCACCTCTGTAGTATTTTTACCAAAAATATTTAACCTTGGTCTAAGCATGTGGAAACAATAAACAAATCCAGATTCCAGGGACTGTCTATAAGACAACAGGCTTTGACTCTTCAAAAAAGTCAGTGTTATAAAAATACGAAGATGGGGAGCAGCTCTAGTTTCAGAGACTGAAGAGACGAACAACAGACACAGTGTGTGAAGCTGGTTTGTAGCTTAGATTGGGCAGCAGACAGCTATGAGACCTTTTCCAGGACAGTTAAGTGTATTTAAATATGCACTATGTATTAGATTATATATTTTAATTAATGCTGGAATTCTTAGGTGTCATAAAGGGATTGTGATAAATGTAAGAGAATATCCTTGTTCGTAGCAGATACCTTCTAAAGTACTGAAGGATGAAGTGCCTTGCTGCTTGTCATTTTCAAATAGTTCAGGAAAAAATCATGGTATATATATAAATTAGGTATGTATATGTGTATATAAAGTAAATATGTAAATGTTGGCAGTAGGTGAAGTTATTTGGATGTTCATTGTATATTGTTTCAACGTTTGGTAGGTTTGAAAATTTTTTAAGTAGGGAATTGAGAAAATGAAGAAATTCATAGGAATAATCATCGCCAAATTTAATTACAGCACAGTAATTATAGGGGTAGATAGGTGCACAGGGGCTTCAACCACATTGATCATTTATTTCTTGAGATGGGTGATAGGGACATGAATTTGCATTGTAATGTCATTTACACTTCCTGTAGATTAACATTAAAGTGAGTTTAAATCAGTTCAGGAGACTGGGCAATTATTTTTTAAAGTCAGTTTGATTATTTATATGTTTGTGTCTTTTCCAACATAGTTTATTACAACATGTGCAATCCAACCCATGGTTATGGTCACAGCTTTGGAGTCTGACAGACGTTTAAATCTTGACTTGATGAGTTTATAGCTAACCTAATAACAAGTGAGTTATTTATCTCCAAGCTTAATTTTCATCTTGAAGAGGAAACAATGACACCAAACCACCTGGTTGTTGTAAGGATGAAATTATGCTATTGATGTGCTTTTAACACAATGCTAGGCAAGTACCCAGGATTATTAGCTATTTTCATAAGCACTGACAACAATTTTAGTAATAAGATAAATTTTTCTTATTTAGAGAAGGAAGAATAAAATGCTTCAAATCATAATCTTTTTTTTAAAAAAAGCAACAGATTCTTTTTTAATGGCCTTTAAAGTTTGCTTTAATTTTTTTTCCTGCAGATTCTTGAGTCCTGAATTCATTCCTCCAAGAGGGAGAACAAAGCCTCTGCTATTTCAACTAGAAAGAAAAGATATGTTAGAAAGGAGAGAAGTGCTCCACATTCCAGAGTTCTATGTTGGTCAGTAAGGGCTGAAGGCTTTTATTCTTAGTGACTGGAGGGTTAGTTTTCTTGGCATAGAGAAGGTTGTTTTCATATACCTGGGTTTTACCTATATGAGGTTCTTATTTCTAACATTATACCAAAATCTGTAGGAAGTCACACAGTTACCTAGAAGTGCTATTGTTTGTTTCTGCGTTCTGAATTGTAGGAAGCATTCTTCGTGTTACTACGGCTGACCCATATGCCAGTGGGAAAAACCAGCCAGTTTCTGGGGATTTGCATCCAGAGATCAGGAACGGGACTTGGAGCTACTTTTATCCTTAGGAATACTATTGAAGGACAAGTAGGTGGGGTTCACTTTATTATTTTGGTTTTCTGGAAAGTGTCCTCTCAGGATTCTTTGTTTCTGCACACTGGGATAAGACATCTGTAACTTGACAGTGCAAGGGGCTCCAGGGGATGATGTGGACCCTGTGGCCTAAGAAGGTGTGAAAATCAAGGTGGCTGACTACAGGTGGTGCTTTGCTTTCCCTGGAAGGCTCTTTTTACTGCAGGGACAACAGCTGTTAGAGGTGGGCTTTCCAAACTGGCAGCATATCAGGAGGAGAGAAATGACTACAGCAGTGTGGGGACATTCATTTTAGAGGCGCAAATAGCCCTTGAGAACATTTTGAGCGTAATGATGTTTTTATGAGTTCTTTCTCCTAAAAACAAATGGTCCCCTATTTGCTTTATGTTAACAGCAGTCACCACAGGATGGGTTTTATAAGGATCAGAGAAATTTTTTTTAAAAAGCAAAATTATGTAAGCTATGCCTGATAAGGCAGAGGAACAAGTGGTAAAATTTTAGAAAGCTTATGAATCAGAATGGCAGGAACAGTCAAGTGTCCACTCTTTATGTTGTGTTGTGTGCTGTGTGATCCCCAGCCAGCGGAGTGCTGCGTTCAGGAGGAACTGAACGTATGAGAGCAGTCGCTGCCTTTCTTACCCTGCAGGGACCTGAGAGACGCTGTGCTTCAGTCCGGTCATGTACTGCAGAAACCTTGTCATAGAAAACACCAGCACAGGTGTGAGTCAGACAGACCTGGGTGTGATTTTCTTTAAAATTGAGATAAGAGTTTCTACCTCCTGGGGTTGTTGTGGTCAGTTGATCATGGTGTTGTACATGAGGTGCTGGACACAATACTCAAAAGTATTAGCTCCTTGTCATTCTTTTTTAAAAAGATTTTATTTATTTATTTTAGACAGAGGGGAAGGGAGGGAGAAAGAAAGGGAAAGAGAAACATCAGTGTGTGGTTGCCTCTCACACACCCCCTACTGGAGACCTGATCTGGCCCACAACACAGGCATGTTTCCTGATTGGGAATCGAACCAGTGGCTCTTTGGTTCACAGGTTGGCACTCAATCCACTGACCACACCAGCCAGGGCATCTCCTTGTCATTCTTTACAGTATATTTTGACTGTAACCTGCACAGGCAGGTTACCTTCCCCATTAATACTCCCTTTTTCTGGTGGTTCATTTTTAGGCCAGTGGCTTTAAGTATCATCCTTATGATGACCATTTCCAAATATATATCCTGAGTATTAACCCTTTCCAAAATTCCAAATTCCATATTTGCATATGTAGCTACCAATTTGGCATCTCCATTTGGATATCTTATAAGCATAAAACAAGTTCAAAGGAGAACTCTTTATTTCCCCTCACAATGTGTTCTTTTCAAGTTTTTTTTCCTATTTCTGTAAATGATACCACCCCTCACCCATTTAATAAAAAGGTTAGGAGCTTTTGTTTTTTAAGATTTTTATTTATTCACTTTTAGAGAGGGAAGGAAGAGAGAGAAACATCATTGTGTGGTTGCTGGGGGTCATGGCCTGCAACCCAAGCATGTATCCTGACTGGGAATCGAACCTGCGACACTTTGGTTCGCAGCCTGGCATTCAATCCACTGAGCCAAGGAGCTGTTTTTAATTCTCTTTCACACACTCAATCAGCAGGTTTTTATAGCTCAGTCTCCAAAAAGTGTATCCCAATTTTGTCAATTTCTCCATCTCCATTGCTACTGCTCTTGTCCTTGCTACCTCCTTCTCCTCCTTGCAGCTGTGCGGTATCGCTGGTTCACTTTCCTGACTCACCAGTTAGCATGCTCCAGACAAGTGGGCCTTTTCCAGGTTTTTCAAACAGGGCAAGTTTGTTAAGACCCCAGGGCCTTAGCATTTCCCATTCTTGCCTGGAGCATTCATGGCCCTTTGTAGTATCAGTTTTAAATGTCACCTTTTCAGAGAGGCTTTCTCTGACTATGCTAAAGCTGCTGCCTCTTCCCATCCACAGTGTCGTCACCCTGTGTTGTTGGTGTGTCTGTCATCCAGGAGATCGACAGCTGTGTGGGAGGAGATCTTACTGTTCGGGTTTTGCTGTAGACACAGCTCCCAGATCAGTGCCTGAACCAGAGTAGTTGTGCAGGAAGTACTGGACTAAATCCTGGTATTAAACACTGGATGTTAACACAGATCATGTATTTTACTATTTCTGTTCCTCTTGGGGTTGTTCCAGGAAACCTTAGAATATACTATTGCCATAAGCATTTGAAGATACAGATGGTATGTATTAAGTTGTTACTTGTGGCATCTTGGAAACATCAAAAACTGTTCTTAGGTTGCTTCCTACGGAAAGCTCCAGAGTGTTTAAACAAGCAAAAAAACAAAAATGAAGCTATCCTTACGAGGGCTTCTAAACCAGTTAGAATTTAAAAATGTACCTACTCTTTTTTGCATCATTGATCCTCTTGCTCTTAGTGTAGACGACAGAGCTCTGTTTAAATAATTGGGAAATAAACTACATGACAGTGGAAAATTTACTCAAATTTTCTCCACGTAATACTGTCAGAATTGAAGAGGTGTTGTCTCAATGTATTTATAGAAGACATCATTCTTTTGACTTTAAAGATTGAAATTTACGCCACATTTTGTACCTGCAGTTTCCTGCCCTGTGCTTGTTCCTTGACGAAATAGCTTTTACTGCATTGGGAGGCTTGTGCAGGGATCTGGACTTGGATTGTAAGAAAGTTTTCCTTCTCTTCTTAGGTGTTGAGATTTGCTTTGAACTCTATAATCCTAGAATCCAGGAGATCCAGGTGGTCAAACTGGAGAAACGGCTGATGACAGCTTGCTGTACTTACGAGACGCCCTTCCAGAAATACAGCACTTTCGATATTAACATGAAGCCGGAAGTACGAGAATCTAGCCAAGAAGTTCCTGTCAATCAGGTATAAGTTGAACGCTTCAAACTGGAAATCGAAGTGTAAAATAAGAGTCATCTTAATGAAAACTTTTAGAAGAATTTTGCTTTTCACTACCAGCCTAATTTGTCCCCGCCGCCTTTTTAATCTCTCCCTCAGCTGAAGGTGAAAATGAAGCCTAAGCCCTGGTCCAAACGCTGGGAGCGACACCGAAGTTCAAGGTGAAAGGAATCAGGTTTGATCTCTGTTTGACTGAAGAGCAGATGAAAAGAAGCTCAGAAGTGGAGTCAGCCGTGGCTTGAGTTTGACATGATGAGGGAATATGATACTTCAAAAATTGAAGCTGAAATAGGGAAATGAAATTCAAGCATCGAAAAAGTCTTGATCTAAAATGTATTTAGCTACTTGCAGACATACACTGACTCTCAGAGGATTTTTTTATGAGACCAATTTAATTTCATATATAAGGACATAGTCATTCAATCAACTAAGCATTCATTATTTTATGAATACTGTTTAAAAAAATTAAAAATTAGTACAATCTCTATTACTTTAAAAAGGTGAATTACACATGCCAACGTGGTCTGGTGTCCATTCTGTTACTGGAAGCGAAGCTAAAATAGAGTTAGGTTACCACAGAATCCTCTCACAGAAAGTCTGGGAAAGGAAGTAGGGTACCCACCCTGACGGCTGGATGCGCCCCCACAAGGCAGGCACAGCCACGCCCACTTCTCTAGTCTGGTGTCAGAGCAACACAGGTGGACTGTGGTGTGTCTTTTGTGCAGACATCACCGGAGTTCCCCATTTCCACTCACCTAGTGCCCATCCCTTCTTCCAGTAAAGCAAAGGGGGGAGCAAAAGGCCAGTGGCTGGGCAGGGGCAAGTGAGTCTGTCTCCTGGAGCACCGTGGCAGGACGTTGTCACCTCGGGAGGCACTGGGGGTGGAGAACAGGGTGAGAGGAAGGTATCTGACCCCAGCTCCCCTGGGTCTTCCAAGTGCCTCCTCTCCTCTCCCCTCCCTGCTCCCAGTTCCCCCTGACCCGGTCCCCAGAAGCCAGGCCAGAGACCACAGCTGTAGGGGCTGCGGCTTCATGGGCTTTGCCAGTCTCCATGTCCCTACCCTAGGAGGACCTCACTCAGGTTTTAGACTGAGTGAGGTCCTCTCCTAGGGTAAGTGGACATGGAGACCTGGCAAAGCCCATGAAGCCTGCAGCCTCTACAGCTGTGGTCCTCCTGGCCTGGCTTCTGGGGACCAGGTCAGGGGGAACTGGGAGTGGGGAGGGGAGAGGAGAGGAGGCACTTGGAAGACCCAGGGGAGCTGGGGTCAGATACCTTCTCTCTCACCCTCTGTTCTCCACCCCCAGTGCCTCCCGAGGTGACCACGTCCTGCCACGGTGCTCCAGGAGACAGCTCATTTGTCCTGCCTGGCCACTGGCCTTTGCTCCCCTTTGCTTCACTGGAAGAAGGGCTGGGCACTAGGATGAGTGGAAATGGGGAACTCCGGTGATGTCCTGCACAAAGGAGACACCACAGTCCACCTGTGGTTGCTCTGACACCAGACTAGGAGAAGTGGGCCGGGCTGTGCCTGCCTGTGGGGGGCGCATCCAGCCCGTCAGGTGCTGGGTACCTACTTCCTTGCCCAGACTTTCTGTGAGAGGATTCTGTGGTAACCTAACTCTATTTTAGTTCGCCTCCAGTAACAGAACATGACACCAGACCACGTGGCATGTGTACTTCACCTTTTAAAGTAATAGAGATGTACTAATTTTAATTTTTTTAAACAGTATTCATAAAATAATGAATGCTTAGTGATTGAATGACTATGTCCTTATATATGAAATTAAATTGGTCTCTAAAAAAATCCTCTGAGAGTCAGTGTATTGTCTGCAAGTAGCTAAATACATTTTCAGATCAAGACTTTTCGATGCTTGAATTTCATTCCATATTTCAGCTTCAATTTTTGAAGTAATCATATTCCCTCATCATGTCAAACTCAAGCCATGGCTGACTCCACTTCTGAGCTTCTTTCATCTGCTCTTCAGTCAAACAGAGATCAAACCTGATTCCTTTCACCTTGAACTTCGGTCGCTCCCAGCGTTTGGACCAGGGCTTAGGCTTCATTTTCACCTTCAGCTGAGGGAGAGATTAAAAAAGGGGGCGGGGACAAATTAGGCTGGTAGTGAAAAGCAAAATTCTTCTAAAAGTTTTCATCAAGATGACTCTTATTTTACACTTCGATTTCCAGTTTGAAGCATTCAACTTATACCTGATTGACAGGAACTTCTTGGCTAGATTCTCGTACTTCCGGCTTCATGTTAATATCGAAAGTGCTGTATTCTGGAAGGGCGTCTCGTAAGTACAGCAAGCTGTCATCCAGCCGTTTCTCCAGTTTGACCACCTGGATCTCCTGGATTCTAGGATTATAGAGTTCAAAGCAAATCTCAACACCTAAGAAGAGAAGAAAACTTTCTTACAATCCAAGTCCAGATTCCTGCACAAGCCTCCCAATGCAGTAAAAGCTATTTCTTCAAGGAACGAGCACAGGGCAGGAAACTGCAGGTAGGAAATGTGGCGTAAATTTCAATCTTGAAAGTCAAAAGAATGATGTCTTCTATAAATACATTGAGACAACACCTCTTCGATTCTGACAGTATTACGTGGAGAAAATTTGAGTAAATTTTCCACTGTCATGTAGTTTATTTCCCAATTATTTAAACAGAGCTCTGTCATCTACACTAAGAGCAAGAGGATCAATGATGCAAAAAAGAGTAGGTACATTTTTAAATTCTAACTGGTTTAGAAGCCCTCGTAAAGATAGCTTCATTTTTGTTTTTTGCTTGTTTAAACACTCTGGAGCTTTCCGTAGGAAGCAACCTAAGAACAGTTTTTGATGTTTCCAAGATGCCACAAGTAACAACTTAATACATACCATCTGTATCTTCAAATGCTTAATGGCAATAGTATATTCTAAGGTTTCCTGGAACAACCCCAAGAGGAACAGAAATAGTAAAATACATGATCTGTGTTAACATCCAGTGTTTAATACCAGGATTTAGTCCAGTACTTCCTGCACAACTACTCTGGTTCAGGCACTGATTTGGGAGCTGTGTCTACAGCAAAACCCGAACAGTAAGATCTCCTCCCATACAGCTGTCGATCTCCTGGATGACAGACACACCAACAACACAGGGTGACGACACTGTGGATGGGAAGAGGCAGCAGCTTTAGCCTAGTCAGAGAAAGCCTCTCTGAAAAGGTGACATTTAACCGATACTACAAAGGGCCATGAATGCTCCAGGCAAGAATGGGAAATGCTAAGGCCCTGGGGTCTTAACAAACTTGCCCTGTTTGAAAAACCTGGAAAAGGCCCACTTGTCTGGAGCATGCTAACTGGTGAGTCAGGAAAGTGAACCAGCGATACCGCACAGCTGCAAGGAGGAGAAGGAGGTAGCAAGGACAAGAGCAGTAGCAATGGAGATGGAGAAATGGACAAAATTGGGATACACTTTTTGGAGACTGAGCTATAAAAACCTGCTGATTGAGTGTGTGAAAGAGAATTAAAAACAGCTCCTTGGCTCAGTGGATTGAATGCCAGGCTGCGAACCAAAGTGTCGCAGGTTCGATTCCCAGTCAGGATACATGCTTGGGTTGCAGGCCATGACCCCCAGCAACCGCACATTGATGTTTCTCTCTCTCTCTCTCTCTTCCTTCCCTCTCTAAAAGTGAATAAATAAAAAATCTTTAAAAAACAAAAGCTCCTAACCTTTTTATTAAATGGGTGAGGGGTGGTATCATTTACAGAAATAGGAAAAAAACTTGAAAAGAACACATTGTGAGGGGAAATAAAGAGTTCTCCTTTGAACTTGTTTTATGCTTATAAGATATCCAAATGGAGATGCCAAATTGGTAGCTGCATATGCAAATATGGAATTTGGAATTTTGGAAAGGGTTAATACTCAGGATATATATTTGGAAATGGTCATCATAAGGATGATACTTAAAGCCACTGGCCTAAAAATGAACCACCAGAAAAGGGAGTATTAATGGGGAAGGTAACCTGCCTGTGCAGGTTACAGTCAAAATATACTGTAAAGAATGACAAGGAGATGCCCTGGCTGGTGTGGTCAGTGGATTGAGTGCCAACCTGTGAACCAAAGAGCCACTGGTTCGATTCCCAATCAGGAAACATGCCTGGGTTGTGGGCCAGATCAGGTCTCCAGTAGGGGGTATGCGAGAGGCAACCACACACTGATGTTTCTCTTTCCCTTTCTTTCTCCCTCCCTTCCCCTCTGTCTAAAATAAATAAATAAATAAAATCTTTTTAAAAAAGAATGACAAGGAGCTAATACTTTTGAGTATTGTGTCCAGCACCTCATGTACAACACCACGATCAACTGACCACAACAACCCCAGGAGGTAGAAACTCTTATCTCAATTTTAAAGAAAATCACACCCAGGTCTGTCTGACTCACACCTGTGCTGGTGTTTTCTATGACAAGGTTTCTGCAGTACATGACCGGACTGAAGCACAGCGTCTCTCAGGTCCCTGCAGGGTAAGAAAGGCAGCGACTGCTCTCATACGTTCAGTTCCTCCTGAACGCAGCACTCCGCTGCTGGGGATCACACAGCACACAACACAACATAAAGAGTGGACACTTGACTGTTCCTGCCATTCTGATTCATAAGCTTTCTAAAATTTTACCACTTGTTCCTCTGCCTTATCAGGCATAGCTTACATAATTTTGCTTTTTAAAAAAATTTCTCTGATCCTTATAAAACCCATCCTGTGGTGACTGCTGTTAACATAAAGCAAATAGGGGACCATTTGTTTTAGGAGAAAGAACTCATAAAAACATCATTATGCTCAAAATGTTCTCAAGGGCTATTTGCGCCTAAAATGAATGTCCCCACACTGCTGTAGTCATTTCTCTCCTCCTGATACGCTGCCAGTTTGGAAAGCCCACCTCTAACAGCTGTTGTCCCTGCAGTAAAAAGAGCCTTCCAGGGAAAGCAAAGCACCACCTGTAGTCAGCCACCTTGATTTTCACACCTTCTTAGGCCACAGGGTCCACATCATCCCCTGGAGCCCCTTGCACTGTCAAGTTACAGATGTCTTATCCCAGTGTGCAGAAAACAAAGAATCCTGAGAGGACACTTTCCAGAAAACCAAAATAATAAAGTGAACCCCACCTACCTTGTCCTTCAATAGTATTCCTAAGGATAAAAGTAGCTCCAAGTCCCGTTCCTGATCTCTGGATGCAAATCCCCAGAAACTGGCTGGTTTTTCCACTGGCATATGGGTCAGCCGTAGTAACACGAAGAATGCTTCCTACAAATTCAGACGCAGAAACAAACAATAGCATTCCTAGGTAACTGTGTGACTTCCTACAGATTTTGGTATAATGTTAGAAATAAGAACCTCATATAGGTAAAAACCCAGGTATATGAAAAACAACCTTCTCTATGCCAAGAAAACTAACCCTCCAGTCACTAAGAATAAAAGCATTCAGCCCTTACTGACCAACATAGAACTCTGGAATGTGGAGCACTTCTCTCCTTTCTAACATATCTTTTCTTTCTAGTTGAAATAGCAGAGGCTTTGTTCTCCCTCTTGGAGGAATGAATTCAGGACTCAAGAATCTGCAGGAAAAAAAATTAAAAGCAAACTTTAAAGGCCATTAAAAAAGAATCTGTTGCTTTTTTTAAAAAAAGATTATGATTTTGAAGCATTTTATTCTTCCTTCTCTAAATAAGAAAAATTTATCTTATTACTAAAATTGTTGTCAGTGCTTATGAAAATAGCTAATAATCCTGGGTACTTGCCTAGCATTGTGTTAAAAGCACATCAATAGCATAATTTCATCCTTACAACAACCAGGTGGTTTGGTGTCATTGTTTCCTCTTCAAGATGAAAATTAAGCTTGGAGATAAATAACTCACTTGTTATTATGTTAGCTATAAACTCATCAAGTCAAGATTTAAACGTCTGTCAGACTCCAAAGCCTGTGACCATAACCATGGGTCACATGTTGGATTGCACATGTTGTAATAAACTATGTTGGAAAAGACACAAACATATAAATAATCAAACTGACTTTAAAAAATAATTGCCCCAGTCTCCTGAACTGATTTTAAACTCACTTTAATGTTAATCTACAGGAAAGTGTAAATGACATTACAATGCAAATTCATGTCCCTATCACCCATCTCAAGAAATAAATGATCAATGTGGTTGAAGCCCCTGTGCACCTATCTACCCCTATAATTACTGTGCTGTAATTAAATTTGGCGATGATTATTCCTATGAATGTCTTCATTTTCTCAATTCCCTACTTAAAAAATTTTCAAACCTACCAAAAGTTGAAACAATAATACAATGAACATCCAAATATACTTCACCTACTGCCAACATTTTACATATTTACTTTATATACACATATACATACCTAATTTATATATATACCATGATTTTTTCCTGAACTATTTGAAAATGACAAGCAGCAAGGCACTTCATCCTTCAGTACTTTAGAAGGTGTCTGCTAAGAACAAGGACATTCTCTTACATTTATCACAATCCCTTTATGACACCTAAGAATTCCAGCATTAATTAAAATATATAATCTAATACATAGTGCATATTTAAATACACTTAATTGTCCTGGAAAAGGTCTCATAGCTGTCTGCTGCCCAATCTAAGCTACAAACCAGCTTCACACACTGTGTCTGTTGTTTGTCTCTTCAGTCTCTGAAACTAGAGCTGCTCCCCATCTTCGTATTTTTATAACACTGACTTTTTTGAAGAGTCAAAGCCTGTTGTCTTATAGACAGTCCCTGGAATCTGGATTTGTTTATTGTTTCCACATGCTTAGACCAAGGTTAAATATTTTTGGTAAAAATACTACAGAGGTGATGATGTGATCTCACTGTGCCACATCAGGAGGCACATAACCTCTGCTTGCGGAGCTATTGGGAGAGCTAGGTTGGATTGCTCTGTGAAAGTGGAGAATTTCCCCTGTATACTTTTTGTCCTTACATATGCATATATATGTCTAGGCAATATAAAAATGCTATCATACTATATCAATTCTTCTGTAGGTTGCTTTTTTTCACATGTATTTTTGAAGTTCATGTTAGCTCTAGTTCATTCACTTTCACTGCCATATAATAGCCCATGTGCTGACAGATATCTAGGTTACTTAATTTTTTTTACAAACAATGCTTTTGTGTGCATCTTATACATATCTTCTCATACTTATTACTTTTTTATACCCTTCGGGATGGAAAAGTATACACAACATCAAACTTACTAAATTGTGTTAAATTGTTTTCCAAAGTTGTTACACAATTTATATTTCATTTTACTGGTTACATTAAGTGCTGCTATTTAAGGAAGCTATTTCTTTTTCCACATTAAAAAAAAGTTGGATAAAAGTCTTTTTCTTAATTTCTAAATTCCATAAATTCAACTTTATTTCAACTCAGGACCACGGAATATTTGAAATGTTAAACACACACACAGGCAGAGATAATCCAATCAACAGCCCAGAGTCCCTCCACAAAGCCTATACTCACATCACATACTCCGCTCCACACCCCGCCAATTGGCTTTTTAATTAGGTCTACAGAAACACTAATACCTTCAAATCTGGGAAATCCCTATCTGAAGTTCTAATTTAATAAACTGCAAACAAAGTTCAGTTCAGCTTGGAAGAAGCGAGGAAGGCAAGCTTGAGTTGGGTGTGCTTTACGTATGAGGGCTCAACAACAATTGGATCCACGAGTTCCTGCAATGGGAGTTTCAGACCCGGATTTAGAGCCCAGACCTAAGCGAATACAGGTTCCTGAGCGCAGACCCAAAAAGAAAGAATCATGCCCAAGCCCCTGCTTCACCTGGTTCTCTCTCGCGTGGGACGGCGCTTGTCCACGATGACGGGTTTTGGAGGCGGCTGGAACGCGCCGGACTGGGAAGGTCCAGTGCTCTGCTGACGGCCCGGCCCCACGCGGGCCCCTGCGGGAACAGAAAGCAGAGATCAAGGATGCTGGAGCCTGCCCTGCCCTTCTGGGGAACCCCGCAATCTCCCCAGCTTGAGGTCCTACGAGGGTCCTCCACCGAGGTCACTCCAGACTTTCACGCTCGCCTACTGCCACCCTCGCCCTGCAACCCTTCTGCTCCTCGGCTCTCAAGCCTCAATCCACTTACGGCAGGCGACAGAGGCCCGCACGGGGAGCAGCGCCCTGGAGGCTCCAACGCTCCGGGTCAGTCCAGTTGCTGCTACACAGACCCATGCAATGGAAGCCGCCATGCCTGCTCGCACAGGTAAAGACTACAACTCCCAATAATCAGTGCGTCCAGAGCGTGGCCTACTACAGCCCTATGGCAGCTGCTGTGGGACAAAATAGCCACGTCTTCCACCGCTCCGCGCGGGGAGGTTGGCGGGGGGCCTCCCCCGGTCCCCTACTCTACCTCGCCTGGACTTTTTACGAAAAGTGAGTATTTCCCCTAGTTCCCCATAATGTACCAGTGATAAGCCTATACAGGGGTGTTCTCACAGCCTAGAAAGCTTTTGTCCACCTTTAAATTAGCTCAGTCTTCACTTTCTCAGGCAAGTCTTCACTACGTCAAAACCCCATTATGGGCTCTTATCCTTACTAGGTACCTTCTGTTAGCAGCTCTTACATCATTTGCAATTTTAATGTTTAATTTAGTTTTTAGTTATCTGTGGAATTGTTGGGTTAGTGTGTAGCTACGCCATTATACTCTAAGCTCCACAAGGGCATTTTTTTTTACAAACTTTTGTGTGCACTCTTATACATATCGTGAGGTTGCCTTTTGTTTACCATTTCATCCCATCACCTTACCTGGCTCTCAGTCTTTGTGGAATGCAAGGAGAATAAAATAGATCCTGACAGGACAGTTGGCACAAAGTCCCTGAGACGGCAGAGAGCATTATCCCTTTGAGGAACTAAAATTGCGTTTGGGCTGGGAACCTGAGTGGAGATAGTGACAGAGATGAAACTAAAAGAGTAAATTAATTATAACTTTTGTTAAGAAATTTGAAATTGTATCCTTGTCAACACTGAGCCTCTGGAAGGGTTTCACACTCAGAGTGACATGATTTATTATATTACTTAGTGGTCATTCCAGTTGAATTGATTTCCCAAAGCACCTGAAACTGAACATGTCCATACTCAGTGCGTCATGTTCACCTCCAGCCTTCTTGGGAGGATTGGCTATCTTAAGGAATGGCTTCATCATCCAATCTGTTGGTTAAAGCTAAAAATCTCAGTGCCATCCTTGATTCCTCCCTGTCTCTCTATAGGTAAAGATCCTAAAACTACATCTGGTACCATCAAGTATCTCAAGAATCCCTCTACTTCTTCATCTTCCCATCCACAACTTTAATCTAGGTCACCCTCATTTCTCCTCAGGATCACTGCAAACCACAGCAACTGCCTTCTCATTGGTCTTCCTGCCCCCAGTTCCCTCCAGTTCCCGCCAGTCCTTCACACAGAAAACTGAAAGGACAGTATAGAATGCATACCTAGTCCTTGTCTTTTCCCAGTTTAGAGTTTTCCATAATTTTCTGTTGACCATGGGATAAAAATCAAGTGCTCAAAAAGCAATCAACTTCTGCAACCTTCCTGCCACACTCCACTTTGCCAGCCTGAAGATACGTGAACTCTTACATCAATTTTAGAAAGAAGGTCATGTTTTGAGGACAGAAGTCAAGGCATTGCAAGGAGATGTATGTGTGTGTATGTAATCAGCAACAAATACTTTAAAATGTATTACATGTATTTTTATTACCCAAACAGATCTTTATAATCTTTCCTGAGTTGTTCCTCCTCCTGATTCTCAGTTTTAAGAAAGAGAAAATCAGACTCCTGACCACCCTCCCAATCGAGTCTGCAGTTATTCCTGTCTCCCATGTTCATAGCATTTGGAAAAACAGATATTGTTTCAGTGGTTCATTTCTGTTTCATGTGTGTCCTCCATCAGACTGAGATGTATGAAATCAGGGATCAGGCCTGTAGTATTTGCACTTAACCTGAGAAGATGAAGGTGGAGAAATGGACTAGGTCCAGGGCATGAAGGGATCTGGAAGTCATAATAATGATTTCTTCTTTAGGAGGCATTGAGGAGTGTTCAGAGATTTTTTTAAAAGGAAGAAGGACACATTCAAGATTGCACTAGAAAGGTCTTTATCACTGCAGAGTGGAGAATGGACTCGAGCTGCAGTTTAGGGGGAAAGGCAGTGATCCCCACAAGGACATGACAGTGCCCTGGATTCAGGTGGTACCTGGGAGCAATGAGAAGTGACAGTGGGTATTTAGGACAAAGAATGAATAAGCCCTGCTAATTGAACAGGGATCGGGAAGCTTCTGGTTTCTTCCTTGGGCTATTTGTTGCATCATCTGTTGCCATAGAAGAGGAGCAGATTTGTTGGAACAGGATGAGTGGAATTGAAACCATTGAACTTGGGATGCATATGTCACATGTAAGCAGAAAAATTCATTAGAAAGCCAGAGGGGAGTCTGGAACTCCAGAGAGAGGCCTGGATGAGGGCAGTAGTGACTGAAAACCATTGGAATAAGGAGGCTGCTCAGGAGGGGCTGAGGTGTGAGATAGGAAGGTGGCCTAGGGAAGAGCCCTGGAGAAAAGCATCTTCTAAGGGACATGCAGATAAAAATGAACCATAAAGGATCCAGAGAAGGAGCAGCCAGAGAGAGAGAGGAAGGACATCTGTGCATGTTGGTGAGCTGATGGAAAAGAGGAGGCAGAACAGGAACGGTCAATAAGTGCCAAAGGTCCTGAAATGTCTGATACGGTTCCAGAGTTGAATGATGACCTTAGTGAGCACTGTTTAGTAAGAAGCCACTTTGCTGGTATGTATGTATGTATACTGTTCAGAGATTGTGTGGGAGTCAAAGAGTGGAAAACATTGGGTACAGATGTTACAGAGAAAGTTGCTGAGATGCAGCTAATTGGTCTTAGAGCTTCCATCTCCCATCCGAATTCATAGGTAAGCCTCCTTTTGTGTTTCTAAAGATGTAACTAGGCCTCCCCTCCTTCCGTTCACTATGAAGTTCAGAGCCTGTGGGTTTCAGGTCCCTAGGAGATTATAATTCTCACTGGGGAGGATAAGGTAAAGACCAATGAGGCAGAGGTAAGGTTGAAACCCCCAGACCTAGAGGGATTAGCAGAACCAGCTGCTACTGAAGAGTGGAGTCAAGGGTTGGGAGAAAATGCACATTGTGTGGGCAAAGGCCAGTGCCCACTATCAGGCATACAGGATGGTGGTGTGGAAATTACTGTAGGATGCCCAGCCATGGAAAGAGATGACTGCAGGAATCAGCCTCAGACTATCCAGAAGAATTATTTACTAGAAAAGTTCATATTGCTGAGAGTTGAGGAATAGCTAGAGAAATGTGTTTTTTTCCCCAAAGATTTATGTATTTGTTTGTTTTAGAGAGATGGGAAGGGAGAGAGAAACAGAGGGAGAGAAATGTCGATGTGCAACTGATACAATGACCATTTGCCTCTCTCACACCCCCAGCTGGGGACCTGGCCGGCAACCCAGACATGTGCCCTGACCAGAATTGAGCCAGCAACCTTTCGGTTCACAGGCTGGCACTCCATCCACTAAGCCACACCAGCCAGTGCAGAAATGTGTTTTTTCAATCTGCAAGGAAATATTGAAAAAACCTTAATGACTTAGGCTCCCATTTCTGTCTTTTAAGTTTGTTTATAGAAACATGTGAATGCATTCTAATCACTGTTACTTAGGGAATCATGGATGGAAAATAGCAATTTACTAGAGCATGATCTTTTCTAATTTTCTAATAATGTTGATTGGTTTGCTGTCACAAAAGTAACTCATATTTGAAGCAACTGGATTTGATTATATCCTACTTACAAGTGAATAAATTAGCCTGTTGTTGTTTCATGGACTCTAGTAAGACATGAGCCCCGCATCAGAGACAGAGGACTTTATTACTCTGACTTGGGAAGCAGCATGAACATCAGCATGTTTGCAAGGTTCCCCTTGCCCCCTAGCAGAGCACCCACATTCAATCCTGAGCTCAGAACACTCTCTGCTCCTCAAGCTGCATCGCATTCCAGGGCTCTTTACATTGGTCCACCATGGGTTTATTAGTTGTAATTTATTCATTTTCTTAAATGGGTACTGAGTTGTTAGTAGGCTGGGAACTCTGCTAGGCAATGAAAGCTCACACTTCCCTCACCCAGGAAACAAAACCTGAGGAAATCTTCGGCGAGTATTTTTAAGCCAAGTGTTCACTACAACGGAAGTCAATGGTGTTACGTGATTCTTTAAAGAGGTAAGTAAGATGCTATATTACCATACAAAACTAAATCTGTAGGAAAAGATAATTGCTTGATCTTTGAATTTTTGAGGAGGAAATTACAATATTTATATAATTCAATAGTATTAGCAAAAATGCACTTGTGATTTTTAAAATGTAACAAAATTAATTAAACAGAAAGTATACAAGAAAACATCAACAAATCTCCTGGTAATCTTTAAACAGGAATAAAATCTCCAGATTGAACAGCTGTGTACATACACTAAACTGAGATCTGAGCAGAGCATGACTTAGGTTGTCTTCTCTCCCACTCCCTTTGCTAAGGGGAAAAGAGAACCGCCATTCAGGCGAGGACACAGGCCAGTCCAGCAGAGTGCGCTCAGCCTTCCACTCATGGTCCTGGCACCAGGTGAGCTGCAGGTGCAGATGTAGCTCTCTGAGAACTCGCATTCGACGTAGTCCCTCCTGGGGCAGCCACGTCACTTTCCCCTACCTGTGCGACATGTGTTCCTGGCAAACACTTGGAACAAGTTGAATTTTGCTTATCACTTATTTTTATTGAAGAAAAACCTTCTTGGACTCTTGATTAGTTTTTTTTTTTAATTTTCATCTCCTAGTTCCAAATTAAGAAAATACTACTTTACTAACCAATTAATTGGGTTGGCCAAAAATGTCATTTGTTTTTTTCTGTAAGATAGCTGTAGTAGTGCTTAGCTTTCTTTAACTTCATTCAAAACAATTTTGTTAGATTGTATTGTGACAGCTGTCATATCAGTGTGCATTTAAAATAACATCAAAATTGAATTTTTGTGTAGCCATTTTAACTTGAAGATGGAGGGAAATATGCAACATTTTTGGCATATTATGCTTTATTATTTCAAGAAAGGTAAAAACACACTGAAGCACAAAAAAAGATTTGTGCAGGGTAAGGAGAAGGTGCTGAGACTGATTGAACGTGTCAAAAGTAGTTCGCAGTTTCGGGCTGGAGATTGCTGGCTGGATGGTGCTCCTCGCTCGGGCAGACCAGCTGAAGTTGGTAGCAGCCACATCCAGACATTAACTGAGAGCAATCAAGGTCTGCCACACAGGAGATAGCCAATGTACTCAAACTATCCAAACCAATAAAGTTATTGGTGACGATGAAAAAAGGCATCTTTATTTTACGAAAAAAAAAACAGACATTTTGGCCAGCACAATACAAGCCAGGTTTTAGCCTACAGCACTAACATTCCTTAGACCAGTTTATCAAAAAAGATGTGATCATAGGAACAGAACTCTGTAGGGAATAACTCTTTGAAGTGGCAGAAGTCTATCTAAACAGTAATCGATTAAACCTACTCCCTGCCCTTTCCTCTGAGGGGCCTTAGCGCCAGCCAGCTAAGGGGACACCTTCAGGCCAAGACCACACTCACAGAAACTGTGTTAGGTGTTCTGCTCTTGGTGTGTGGAAAGAACACTGATTCTTTCAAAGAAAGAATAACTTGTTCAAACTTGTCTAAAGTCATTTAATAACTTGATCAAAGTCATTTTCACTTAGCCGAATGAGTGTGTGATCCAAACCAGGTCTGTCAAACCCCCAAACCTGTAGTTTTCAGGGCAGGGAAGAGAGAATGTTTGCTGAAGGCAAGAGTCAGAGAATGAAACATCAATTTTCACCGCCCATCCCACCTGAGCAGCTCTGCTCTGCTTCATTGTGTGTCTTGAACAATACACACAATAGTATTTGTTCAAGTCTAATGAAAAAAGAAAACCTCATACAATTCAATATGAACCGTATAAAGCACTAACAGGCATTCGCAGAAGAAAACATTGTGAAAGACCATAAAATATAAAAGTTTCCCTCTAGTTAGTTACCAGGGGAATTAATTAGAGCGACAATGAGATTGTTTCCTTTCTCTAGATTCAAAGAGAGACAGAATGTGAGTGGAGACAAGATGCATACTCCACACACCGGTGACAGGGTATAAACTCTGAGTGCTGAGTGGAAACAAAACCTAGGACTAACGTACTCTGACTCAGTAACTCCACATCATGTCTCCTCCGAGGAAAACGCACACACGTGCCCATGGCACAGCGTGTTCGCAGCAGCACTGCCTGAGACGGCACAGACTCTGAAGAAACCTGACGGCACACCGATGGCTGGACGCACTATGGTTTGTTCTAGCTCAAGATGCTCTACACAGACAAAGACAGTAATTACATACATGTGTACTAATGTGGGCATTCCATGAGAAGATGCTGATTCAAAAATAAAACAGTACTATGTGCTATTCTATCAAAATAAGCAGAGAGAAAATAACTGTGTTGCCTGGTAAAGAAAATTTTTGGTAAAGAGTAAGTTGAAATGAGGAGTTAAACCTTTTTTTAAAAGATTTTATTTATTTTTAGAGCGAGTGGAAAGCAGAAAGAGAGGGACAAGTGGTTTGCCTCTCACTCCCCAGCCGGGGACCGAGCCACAACCCAAGGCATGTGCCCCGACCAGGAATCAAAACTGCAAACCTTCGCTTTGCAAGGTGACGCTCAATCCTCTAAACCATGCCAGTCAGGGCAAGAGTTAAACCTTTAATTTATCTTTTTGAGAGTTTTGTGACAAAATACAACCTTAATATTGCCATAAGGAATGGAAATAAAAGAATGTAACCAGATGTTACCCCTTCTTTTGACTGGAAAGGAGGCAAACCATGAGAATGAAGAACAAAACACAAGCAATTACATCAAAAAGGAATCCCTCCATTTGTGTCCTCTTTTAAGGAAGGACAGTTTTCAACAGCAAGCCGTAGGTCCGCCAGGTGGCACCACCGGCCAGCTTCCCACAGAAGAGAGCACTGCAGCTCTCATCAGGGTCTCTGATGCCCTAGGCTCTGCCTTCTTCTGAAACACTTCTCTGGTAACATACCCTAAAAAACGATCCCTGAAACTGTAGTCCCTCACCTGAGGATATGTTTTTAATTGATTTTAGAGAGAAAGGGAGAGAAAAAGAGAGGGAGGGAGACACATTGAGGAGGAGAGAAAGGGAGAAAGAGAGAAAAAAAAAACATCAAGAAACATCCATGTGAGGTAGAAACATTGATTGCTTGCCTCCTGTGTGGGCCCCTGACCGAACCCTTCCAGTGCCCTGGACAGTGCTTCCACTGACTCAGCCAGAGGCCAGGTGGAAAGTGTAGCCTGAACCCCCTGCCGTTTGCCTCTGCTGGGACCTGGGAGTCTATTTCTATTGTGTTGATGGGGAGAGTTCTCCCATTCCCCACCTCCACTGCCCATTGGAAAACTATATTTAATTATAATTACATTACACAAATTTAACAAAATGCTTTGGACTTTATTATTATTTCTTAAATAAAGTGTAAGTCACAAAGTTCATAATTAATAGTACCACCCAAACATAAATCAGAAGCTATTATTATACAAATGATAATAGGGCCCTTATCTCTCGCCTCCTCAACACACAAGAACCAGCTTCCTCCTGGTGGGGGGTCTCTGTGCAGTGAGGAGGTGCTGGAAAACTGCTTCCACCTCCATTGGAGTGAACCAGGTATGGCTTAAGTGTAGGTTTGAGCTTATTCTGAATTCTCCTGTGGTCAGAGGTTCAGTGTCAATGGCTATTTTTAATGCACAAAACAGAAAACAAATTTCATTGTATCATTCTTTTTCTTCGCTATCTGGGTGGAAGTGGTAAGTTGGCAAGTTAATGTGAGCCTCAGGTACAATGAAATGATATGAGCTAGAGACAGGGCCCACTTCTGAGAAAACTCGAACACATGCAAGTGTTAGAGTGATACTGAGACATTAATGAATGTCTTTCCCCCTATGTGTTTCTTTCTTTCTTTTTTTTCCTGAACTTTTCCCACATCCATCTCCATCCAGGACATTTGGCCAATTGAGGTTAACTGTCTTGTGGGAGGAAAAGAACATCGGAAAACAGCCTGCTGCTCTCTGGCTGAGGCCCAAACTCACGGAGGCTCTTAAGTGAGGTGCTCTGAGGGTGATTGTCACGATGGGGCGAGTACCTGTGGGTCTACAGGTAAGAGTTCCCTTGAGTGGGGTGGAGCTGGAAGAAGTCTGCTGTTGGAGTCTGAAGAGTTAGGAATCTTCCAGAAAGAAATGGTCACAGCCTTCCAGTGGCTCCTGAGTCCCAGAGGCCCTGTGGGAGCATTGGTGGGTCCTGCAGAGAGGGCGCATGACTGGTGCTCTCTAGGCCCAGTTCTTGGGGAGAGCAAAAGGTAATAGTGCTCCGGAGAGCTCACAGGGACCTGACACCCGTGAGCAGGAGCAATGTCTCTGTGGGGCAGTCGCTGGATGGTTCTCAGCAGTGGCACAGAGGAGGCAGAGAGCTATGAGCTGGTGCAGAGATGAGCCATAAAATGTTGGGATTACATCTCCACCCTTCCTATGGAATCAGCAGCAATGTTGGTGGTGATGGGGCTCCAAATAAAAATTGAGTTAGATGCTAAATAAAACTGCATTTTTTACATGAATTTGAGAACTGACATTCCTCCCCAAACACAAGACAGGTCTTGTTTTTTCATCAGTGCTTCACGGTGATGCTAATTAATGGGAAAACTGGAACATCCATGCTATTCTGTCCTGAGATGGCCACAGGGCTCCCTTGTGTCCTGAATGAGGTCTAGGGTGGGGGGGAGGTGCAAATTACAGATGTGAGAGAAATAATATACTGGTTTAAAACTATAAGCAACAAGAGGGTAATGAAAGTTTGAAGATTTCCACCTCCAGAGCTGGAAGACAATGAACCTTCTCCTCTTAGTGCCCACAGTATGGGTGTCCAGCCTTTTCCTACACTTGAAAGTGCATGTGATACAAGAGGCTGCATTTCCCCTGTTCCTGTTCCCCCTGGATACCACCTGTTACTTTCCCAGGTGTGGGAGTTCGGCCCTGCACTCTACCCTCTACCCTTGTCCACAGTGCTGGAGATGCTCTTTAGACACTTGCCTTTCCATAAAATACTTGCTGGACCCTGAGCCATTGAACAGCATGTGGATCAACCATGGGTGAGCAGGCCCAACTTTCTGCTTGTCCTTACCTGGCTGTGTGAGATTGGGCACCACCGAGGAGCAGCTCTGGTTTGGAGGTTGCACAGGGTACCCATATCAGGATGAGCGTGGGAGAGTAAGCTACAGGCTGGTGTGTGGCTGGTCACCTGCTTGTGGGGCTTTCTCTCCATCCTTTTTGCCTTTACATCCTGGAAACCCACCACTATCTCCAGCTGAAAGATTCAACCCATCCACTGTGCTATGGAGTAATATAATTCTGTCACAGAGTATTTGGCTCCATCTTTTTGTCTCATGCCTAAAATCCTACACAAGAATCTTGTGTGAGATGTGTCCACACGTCTCAGGGCAGCTGGCTTCACTCACATCACAAATGACCAGCCTTGCCCTCCCCTCACGCTTTGTCTTTCTTGCTCATCTCCATTTAGGGCACACTTCTCTTCCTGGGCCTGAACTCCTCTCTGAGATATGATGCTTTTCTGTATTTCCTTCAGCTGCTTTGGAAGGGCAAAGCTTGGGTAAGAAGAGCTGCTCATGTAACTTCATCCTTAGAATAAACGAACCATGCCTTCCTCCTGCCTAGCTCATGGAAGGGGAGAAATAATTTTGGAAGAAGGCAAAGGAAGGGTAAGCAGAGGCAATGAGAAAAACCAGGAGAGCTCTGGCTGGTGTGGCTCAGCAGACTGAGTGTGGGACTGTGAACCAAAGGAACTCCGGTTCAATTCCCAGTCACAGTGCATGCCTGGGTTGCGGGCCAGGTTTCCAATATGCGGCATGCAAGAGGCAGCCACACATTGATGTTTCCCTTCCTCTCTTTCTCCTTCTCTTCCCCTCTCTCTAAAAATAAATAAATAAAATGTTTTCTAAAAAAGAAAGAAAAACCAGGAGAGAGTGGTAGCATAAAAAACCAAGGAGAGAAAGAATGTCAGGAGAGAGAAAGAAGGAGGAAATCCTCTTTGTGTGGAGAAAGAAACTCCCTGGCAGGGATGATGAGATGGACATTTCAAAGAGCCTGCCCATTTTGGGTTCCTAAATGGAGCAGTGTTTACCACAAGTGGGGGTAGGGCAAGGTGGACAAGGGTAACAGTGGAGCATGCCCGGTAGGGAGCAGGAGTATTTTATTACTGACATCATTTAGAATTGCTGGTACATAGCGACAATGGAAAACAGACCAACTTTTAGTTGGTTTTATTATTGTTTAAAAATGTGTTTATTCTCACCCTAGGGCATTTTTTCATTGCTTTTGTGAGAGAGGGAGAGAGAAATACAGATGTGAGAAAGATCGATTGGTTGCCTTCTCATATGCACACCCACAGGGGATGGAACCTGTGACATGGGTATGTTCCTTGACTGAGAATCAAACCAGTGATCTTTTGGTCACTCCAACCAACAGGGCCACATCAGCCAAGACTATTATTGCTTTAGATTCTTTACCAGCAAGGCAGTCCCTTATTGCTTGCACCCACCCCCACTCTCCATCATTGCCACAGCACACCACTGAGATGAGGAACCTATTGCATTTGTCTAATCTGGATGAATTTGGGACAGGCAGAGAGAAGCCCAGAACTAGAAAGGAGAAATCTAAAATTATCTGCATAATAATGCAAGTGAGGCATGCTGGATGCCTGAAGAGAGATGACTGAAGAGAGAGTCATATCTGACCTAAAAAACTGAAAAGTAGGTAATATTTAGGAAGAAAACACCTAGAAAATGGTAATAGAAGCACTCTTCATCACCCAGACCTTTGGGAAAAGCCTTGTGGACTGACTTGAAGTTGGGATAGATGGCAAGTCATGGAGAATGGGGCAGAGAAAGAACAGTTCATCAGAAAACATAAACACAGTGCTGTCAAGAATTCATGGTGATTTGGGACTGAGAGCCAGAGAGACCATAAGGAACCTGCAGGAATCGTAGAGAGGCATCTGACTTCACAACAGCATAGCATAAGGGGCCGAGCCTTGTGGGTATCAGTATGGGGAGGTCGATGTCCTTTTGTTCCTTTTTGGCTTCAGTGTAGTGAGAGGGAGAGGCAAGTGAGCCCAGGGTGGGCTCAAGGGAAGGCAGGGGTGGAGCTGGGCCTTAGGCTCATGGCAGACCAGACTGAGGTCTAAGCTGGAAGACTAACAGTGCTACAGCATGGATTTTACTGGTGGGTCTCATTGCATGGATTTTTAAGAACTAAACCTGGCAGGTGGAGCAGTAGAGACCAGTTTGGGGTTTTGATTTCAAAAGTTATTCACAGTATGCCTTTAACAAACATTAATTGCATGAATTAAAAGAAAATGATCCCAAGAGAAGTGAAAACTGGGTGAAAAGGAAAAAAAAGATCATAGAAGCTCAAATTTACAGTTTAGTGGTGGATAGGGTGAGGCCCAAGTAGGCCTTGAGATAATTACTGTGGGAACCCACAGCAAAATCTTAGTGAGCACCGACTGGGTGCCGAACTCGCCTGAAATAAACACTTGAGGGAGACCAGTCCTCAGCCTCCTGGAGGTTCTGTTACTGGGCACACATTTCTGAAATGCAGTGAATGCCGCCTTTCTCTTCACTAGTGATTTCCTGACCATCCTTCAAGACTCGATTCAAATCTTACTTGCTCTGTGAAACCCTATTCAACAACTCCATTGAAAAAAATTAGCTCTTTTTCCTGTTTGCTCCTAGAGCATTCTTTTAAATTGCATTCTGTCATTTGTGCTTTATTGCTATTATCTATTTCTATGTTTGTCTTCCTCAGAAGACTGTAACATTTTGCGTTTCTCATAAGAGAAACATCCCGTGCTGTTCAGACTGAAGTCTGTCTGATGATGATGTTTATTAAAATGCGCACATTGAGTCACCAGTGGACGATGTAAATGGCGGATTATAAGCAGTCTATTTTTAAAATGGAGAAGAGAACCCATTAAAGTGCTCCACACACTATAAGGATGAGTAATGTTTCATAAAATTTGTTTCTGTTATCTGTGTGGGTGTTCTGAGTCACAATGTAAAAGTTCTTACTGAGGATTCTTTTTCAAAAATCACTGGAAACTCAGTTGTGTGTAGACCCCAGGAAGAAAGCCAAACCCGGAGATCCTGAAGCTTTTGGACAATAGCAGAGAACAATAGATAGATTTATACAAGTTTATAGCTTAAATGAGCAAATAAATAACTAACATGTTATATAGGTTATGGCAGAGGTCAAAAAATGCAGGCATTTCTCAGATATTTCAGGTTCAGTTCCAGACTACCGTAGTAAAGTGAGTATCTCAAGAAAGCAAGTCATAATCTTTTTCGCTGGTGGAGGGTCTTATCTTCACTTTGTAAAAAAATGCAGCATTTGTGAAGTACAATAAAATGAGGAACTGGCTGACCCTGAGTGGACTCCTCAAGGCCCCAGATGTCAAAGCATCAGAACATAGAAAAGAAGGCATTGCTAATACACACGGTTGTGTAAAAACCGGGGGAGACGGGCAGGCCCAATTTGGCCCATGGGCTGGATTGCCAACCAATGGCTAAGGAAACAAAGACAATGTCAAATATCAAAGATGTAATTGTTGGGAAAAATAAAGACTTTGTAGTGAACAGAGTAAATCACAGAGCTTTTCAGTCCTTGCCAGTAAACACTGAGGAAAGAAATTGTAATTTGTGATAATAAGAAACAACCTATATCCATTTAAATGTAAGAAGACCTTTTTCTGTGTGGCTGGCGCATTCTGGTCCCTCCGTTCCTGTAAAGCCCAGACACAAACATCCCCTAACCCGCTCATCTCTCCTTTACTCAGAAGGGCAACGGCCAGAACAGGACTTGGAATTCTAAAGTAGTTATCAACTTGATTACACCTTCACAAGCCCTCTGGTAAAATATTAGTGTGATCTTTCATTTCATCTTTTTAACCAAGGCTAAATTAAAGTTTTGAAGCTCATAATCTAATCACAGCATTGTGAATCCCTGGAGGGCAAGGATGGAGTTTTCCGTCTCATGTTACTCCCTGTTCACGTCCTTTCACTGGCTGTGGTTACAGCTGGGTGAAAACCCCGCCTGTGGTCCCAGCTGTCCCCGACCGAGCCTGCCCCTGCTTGTCCCAGGGGCTCCTCTTGACAAGTTCCCCCTTCTCAATGGTCCCTACAACCACAAATGTGTCAGGCCTTTTTATCTGATGTTCCTCTGCCTGCAATAATTTCCATCCTTTCCTTATCTCAGGCCTCATTCTCGAGGTCTTACCCATCTCATCTAAATCTTACCTATCTCTCCTGCAAGTCTTACTCAGAGCTGCCTCTTCTCTTCCTTCATACCTTGCTTCTGCACAGTTATCATTGTAACACCCTCTTCATATTTCTCTCTTCCATTAGGTCTCAGGTCCTTGAGGGCTTGAGGGCTATATGGTAGTTACTCACAAACATTCGCTAGTGAAGGAGTGAAGGAGTGAGCAAATGCATAGCATCTTGAGGAACCGTGCAAAGTCTTGAGTGCAGGGTGAGAAGTGACTACTGTGCTGTGTGTGCGGACCTGAGGGTTCCTAGTGGCTTTGGAAACCCTCATTCACATTTGAGAGGTTAGGAAGCAGCTGCAGCTCAGGAGAAAAGTGTGTCATGCTGACTCTGAGAGACAATTCTCAGAGAGACGGGGAATTAGAACTTCAGGGCATTTGCGGATGATCGTAAGTGCACATATGGGGGTGGGCCAGGCCCCTCCGTGATGCTCTGTGAGTGTATGAGACACACCATCCTCAGTTAGTGCAGTCTGGCTAAACGTTAGTTAATACACCGTTTAGACACTTTCCTCAGCCATAGCCTCTTGTCACATTTGCTTCACTATCACCCAAGCAGCGGTTGATGGCTTTACTAATATGCATAACAGCTCCATCAGTCTCCTGGATATTATGAGCAAGTGAGGAGTATTCACACTCCTTGGTAGATTTAGGGTCCTTCCTTTTTTCTATTTTATTTTCAGTAGGTTCTATATGTGTGTGTTCATTCAATAATGGAATATGAAATGGATGCACAGTTTATCCTCAGCTCTTCTTTCCATCAGGTGCTCTTCCTCGAGTAGTGAGTGTTGCCTGGACGCTGGGGTGAGGTCAGGCGTGTGGGCTCCAGCGTGATGCCACCAGGGTCTCTAGGTTGTGCCATGTGACCTTGAGCACCTCCTCTAACCTCTCTGGGCCTCAGTTTCCGCATATAAAAATGAGGATAATAAGAGCACCTGTCTCCTATAGTTGTTATGAAGAATTAGTAAGCAAATATGTACAATATTCAGAATGGTGCTTACAACAGTAACAAGAGTAAATGCAAGCTCTCCTTACTATTTGTATATGAAGCTAAAATGGAAAAAGAGAACATAGCGAGCCTAATTTGACACAAAATGGTTATAAAATTGTTGGTACTATTGCAGTCACTTACAATACAGTTTAGAAGGATTTCTGTTCAAACTGATAAAAATGAAACAGCCGTGTGGCTCAAAACTGCGGCTGCGGGAGAACCCGCTCTCCAACCACGTCTGTTGGGCCTCCTGGCCTTGCAAAGTCTGTCTCGTAATCAAACACCTTGTGATACAGGTGTGATCTGTGACAAACTATCATACGATATAGTTAATCTTTTGCTTTGATCACATTTAAATTTTTAAATTATTTCTTTTTCGCAATTTGAGTTATTAAAATTTTTGAAAATTACAGAAATAAGAAAAATAACAAATATTTTGGTTTACATATTTCAGATCATTTTTTCTACATAAAAAACCATGTATGTTTCTACCCAACAAGATGTCAGGAACATTCTCCCATGTCAATAAACGTGAGCCTTTGATATGATTTTTAATGCTCACAGAGTGTTAAATCCAATGATTGCACCACAATTCACTTGGCTGATACCCCATTGATGGGCATTAGGGCCATTTACTGAACAGA
>NC_040908.2:52597659-52701367 GCF_004126475.2 Phyllostomus discolor
TCTGTTCAGTAAATGGCCCTAATGCCCATCAATGGGGTATCAGCCAAGTGAATTGTGGTGCAATCATTGGATTTAACACTCTGTGAGCATTAAAAATCATATCAAAGGCTCACGTTTATTGACATGGGAGAATGTTCCTGACATCTTGTTGGGTAGAAACATACATGGTTTTTTATGTAGAAAAAATGATCTGAAATATGTAAACCAAAATATTTGTTATTTTTCTTATTTCTGTAATTTTCAAAAATTTTAATAACTCAAATTGCGAAAAAGAAATAATTTAAAAATTTAAATGTGATCAAAGCAAAAGATTAACTATATCGTATGATAGTTTGTCACAGATCACACCTGTATCACAAGGTGTTTGATTACGAGACAGACTTTGCAAGGCCAGGAGGCCCAACAGACGTGGTTGGAGAGCGGGTTCTCCCGCAGCCGCAGTTTTGAGCCACACGGCTGTTTCATTTTTATCAGTTTGAACAGAAATCCTTCTAAACTGTATTGTAAGTGACTGCAATAGTACCAACAATTTTATAACCATTTTGTGTCAAATTAGGCTCGCTATGTTCTCTTTTTCCATTTTAGCTTCATATACAAATAGTAAGGAGAGCTTGCATTTACTCTTGTTACTGTTGTAAGCACCATTCTGAATATTGTACATATTTGCTTACTAATTCTTCATAACAACTATAGGAGACAGGTGCTCTTATTATCCTCATTTTTATATGCGGAAACTGAGGCCCAGAGAGGTTAGAGGAGGTGCTCAAGGTCACATGGCACAACCTAGAGACCCTGGTGGCATCACGCTGGAGCCCACACGCCTGACCTCACCCCAGCGTCCAGGCAACACTCACTACTCGAGGAAGAGCACCTGATGGAAAGAAGAGCTGAGGATAAACTGTGCATCCATTTCATATTCCATTATTGAATGAACACACACATATAGAACCTACTGAAAATAAAATAGAAAAAAGGAAGGACCCTAAATCTACCAAGGAGTGTGAATACTCCTCACTTGCTCATAATATCCAGGAGACTGATGGAGCTGTTATGCATATTAGTAAAGCCATCAACCGCTGCTTGGGTGATAGTGAAGCAAATGTGACAAGAGGCTATGGCTGAGGAAAGTGTCTAAACGGTGTATTAACTAACGTTTAGCCAGACTGCACTAACTGAGGATGGTGTGTCTCATACACTCACAGAGCATCACGGAGGGGCCTGGCCCACCCCCATATGTGCACTTACGATCATCCGCAAATGCCCTGAAGTTCTAATTCCCCGTCTCTCTGAGAATTGTCTCTCAGAGTCAGCATGACACACTTTTCTCCTGAGCTGCAGCTGCTTCCTAACCTCTCAAATGTGAATGAGGGTTTCCAAAGCCACTAGGAACCCTCAGGTCCGCACACACAGCACAGTAGTCACTTCTCACCCTGCACTCAAGACTTTGCACGGTTCCTCAAGATGCTATGCATTTGCTCACTCCTTCACTCCTTCACTAGCGAATGTTTGTGAGTAACTACCATATAGCCCTCAAGCCCTCAAGGACCTGAGACCTAATGGAAGAGAGAAATATGAAGAGGGTGTTACAATGATAACTGTGCAGAAGCAAGGTATGAAGGAAGAGAAGAGGCAGCTCTGAGTAAGACTTGCAGGAGAGATAGGTAAGATTTAGATGAGATGGGTAAGACCTCGAGAATGAGGCCTGAGATAAGGAAAGGATGGAAATTATTGCAGGCAGAGGAACATCAGATAAAAAGGCCTGACACATTTGTGGTTGTAGGGACCATTGAGAAGGGGGAACTTGTCAAGAGGAGCCCCTGGGACAAGCAGGGGCAGGCTCGGTCGGGGACAGCTGGGACCACAGGCGGGGTTTTCACCCAGCTGTAACCACAGCCAGTGAAAGGACGTGAACAGGGAGTAACATGAGACGGAAAACTCCATCCTTGCCCTCCAGGGATTCACAATGCTGTGATTAGATTATGAGCTTCAAAACTTTAATTTAGCCTTGGTTAAAAAGATGAAATGAAAGATCACACTAATATTTTACCAGAGGGCTTGTGAAGGTGTAATCAAGTTGATAACTACTTTAGAATTCCAAGTCCTGTTCTGGCCGTTGCCCTTCTGAGTAAAGGAGAGATGAGCGGGTTAGGGGATGTTTGTGTCTGGGCTTTACAGGAACGGAGGGACCAGAATGCGCCAGCCACACAGAAAAAGGTCTTCTTACATTTAAATGGATATAGGTTGTTTCTTATTATCACAAATTACAATTTCTTTCCTCAGTGTTTACTGGCAAGGACTGAAAAGCTCTGTGATTTACTCTGTTCACTACAAAGTCTTTATTTTTCCCAACAATTACATCTTTGATATTTGACATTGTCTTTGTTTCCTTAGCCATTGGTTGGCAATCCAGCCCATGGGCCAAATTGGGCCTGCCCGTCTCCCCCGGTTTTTACACAACCGTGTGTATTAGCAATGCCTTCTTTTCTATGTTCTGATGCTTTGACATCTGGGGCCTTGAGGAGTCCACTCAGGGTCAGCCAGTTCCTCATTTTATTGTACTTCACAAATGCTGCATTTTTTTACAAAGTGAAGATAAGACCCTCCACCAGCGAAAAAGATTATGACTTGCTTTCTTGAGATACTCACTTTACTACGGTAGTCTGGAACTGAACCTGAAATATCTGAGAAATGCCTGCATTTTTTGACCTCTGCCATAACCTATATAACATGTTAGTTATTTATTTGCTCATTTAAGCTATAAACTTGTATAAATCTATCTATTGTTCTCTGCTATTGTCCAAAAGCTTCAGGATCTCCGGGTTTGGCTTTCTTCCTGGGGTCTACACACAACTGAGTTTCCAGTGATTTTTGAAAAAGAATCCTCAGTAAGAACTTTTACATTGTGACTCAGAACACCCACACAGATAACAGAAACAAATTTTATGAAACATTACTCATCCTTATAGTGTGTGGAGCACTTTAATGGGTTCTCTTCTCCATTTTAAAAATAGACTGCTTATAATCCGCCATTTACATCGTCCACTGGTGACTCAATGTGCGCATTTTAATAAACATCATCATCAGACAGACTTCAGTCTGAACAGCACGGGATGTTTCTCTTATGAGAAACGCAAAATGTTACAGTCTTCTGAGGAAGACAAACATAGAAATAGATAATAGCAATAAAGCACAAATGACAGAATGCAATTTAAAAGAATGCTCTAGGAGCAAACAGGAAAAAGAGCTAATTTTTTTCAATGGAGTTGTTGAATAGGGTTTCACAGAGCAAGTAAGATTTGAATCGAGTCTTGAAGGATGGTCAGGAAATCACTAGTGAAGAGAAAGGCGGCATTCACTGCATTTCAGAAATGTGTGCCCAGTAACAGAACCTCCAGGAGGCTGAGGACTGGTCTCCCTCAAGTGTTTATTTCCAGGCGAGTTCGGCACCAGTCGGTGCTCACTAAGATTTTGCTGTGGGTTCCCACAGTAATTATCTCAAGGCCTACTTGGGCCTCACCCTATCCACCACTAAACTGTAAATTTGAGCTTCTATGATCTTTTTTTTCCTTTTCACCAGTTTTCACTTCTCTTGGGATCATTTTCTTTTAATTCATGCAATTAATGTTTGTTAAAGGCATACTGTGAATAACTTTTGAAATCAAAACCCCAAACTGGTCTCTACTGCTCCACCTGCCAGGTTTAGTTCTTAAAAAATCCATGCAATGAGACCCACCAGTAAAATCCATGCTGTAGCACTGTTAGTCTTCCAGCTTAGACCTCAGTCTGGTCTGCCATGAGCCTAAGGCCCAGCTCCACCCTGCCTTCCCTTGAGCCCACCCTGGGCTCACTTGCCTCTCCCTCTCACTACACTGAAGCCAAAAAGGAACAAAAGGACATCGACCTCCCCATACTGATACCCACAAGGCTCGGCCCCTTATGCTATGCTGTTGTGAAGTCAGATGCCTTCTCTAAGATTCCTGCAGGTTCCTTATGGTCTCTCTGGCTCTCAGTCCCAAATCACCATGAATTCTTGACAGCACTGTGTTTATGTTTTCTGATGAACTGTTCTTTTCTCTGCCCCATTTCCATGACTTGCCATCTATCCCAACTTCAAGTCAGTCCACAAGGCTTTTCCCAAAGGTCTGGGTGATGAAGAGTGCTTCTATTACCATTTTCTAGGTGTTTTCTTCCTAAATATTACCTACTTTTCAGTTTTTTAGGTCAGATATGACTCTCTCTTCAGTCATCTCTCTTCAGGCATCCAGCATGCCTCACTTGCATTATTATGCAGATAATTTTAGATTTCTCCTTTCTAGTTCTGGGCTTCTCTCTGCCTGTCCCAAATTCATCCAGATTAGACAAATGCAATAGGTTCCTCATCTCAGTGGTGTGCTGTGGCAATGATGGGAGTGGGGGTGGGTGCAAGCAATAAGGGACTGCCTTGCTGGTAAAGAATCTAAAAGCAATAATAGTCTTGGCTGATGTGGCCCTGTTGGTTGGAGTGACCAAAAGATCACTGGTTTGATTCTCAGTCAAGGAACATACCCATGTCACAGGTTCCATCCCCTGTGGGTGTGCATATGAGAAGGCAACCAATCGATCTTTCTCACATCTGTATTTCTCTCTCCCTCTCTCACAAAAGCAATGAAAAAATGCCCTAGGGTGAGAATAAACACATTTTTAAACAATAATAAAACCAACTAAAAGTTGGTCTGTTTTCCATTGTCGCTATGTACCAGCAATTCTAAATGATGTCAGTAATAAAATACTCCTGCTCCCTACCGGGCATGCTCCACTGTTACCCTTGTCCACCTTGCCCTACCCCCACTTTGGTAAACACTGCTCCATTTAGGAACCCAAAATGGGCAGGCTCTTTGAAATGTCCATCTCATCATCCCTGCCAGGGAGTTTCTTTCTCCACACAAAGAGGATTTCCTCCTTCTTTCTCTCCTGACATTCTTTCTCTCCTTGGTTTTTATGCTACCACTCTCTCCTGGTTTTTCTTTCTTTTTTAGAAAACATTTTATTTATTTATTTTTAGAGAGAGGGGAAGAGAAGGAGAAAGAGAGGAAGGGAAACATCAATGTGTGGCTGCCTCTTGCATGCCGCATATTGGAAACCTGGCCCGCAACCCAGGCATGCACCGTGACTGGGAATTGAACCGGAGTTCCTTTGGTTCACAGTCCCACACTCAGTCTGCTGAGCCACACCAGCCAGAGCTCTCCTGGTTTTTCTCCATTGCCTCTGCTTACCCTTCCTTTGCCTTCTTCCAAAATTATTTCTCCCCTTCCCTGAGCTAGGCAGGAGGAAGGCATGGTTCGTTTATTCTAAGGATGAAGTTACATGAGCAGCTCTTCTTACCCAAGCTTTGCCCTTCCAAAGCAGCTGAAGGAAATACAGAAAAGCATCATATCTCAGAGAGGAGTTTCAGGCCCAGGAAGAGAAGTGTGCCCTAAATGAGATGAGCAAGAAAGACAAAGCGTGAGGGGAGGGCAAGGCTGGTCATTTGTGATGTGAGTGAAGCCAGCTGCCCTGAGACGTGTGGACACATCTCACACAAGATTCTTGTGTAGGATTTTAGGCATGAGACAAAAAGATGGAGCCAAATACTCTGTGACAGAATTATATTACTCCATAGCACAGTGGATGGGTTGAATCTTTCAGCTGGAGATAGTGGTGGGTTTCCAGGATGTAAAGGCAAAAAGGATGGAGAGAAAGCCCCACAAGCAGGTGACCAGCCACACACCAGCCTGTAGCTTACTCTCCCACGCTCATCCTGATATGGGTACCCTGTGCAACCTCCAAACCAGAGCTGCTCCTCGGTGGTGCCCAATCTCACACAGCCAGGTAAGGACAAGCAGAAAGTTGGGCCTGCTCACCCATGGTTGATCCACATGCTGTTCAATGGCTCAGGGTCCAGCAAGTATTTTATGGAAAGGCAAGTGTCTAAAGAGCATCTCCAGCACTGTGGACAAGGGTAGAGGGTAGAGTGCAGGGCCGAACTCCCACACCTGGGAAAGTAACAGGTGGTATCCAGGGGGAACAGGAACAGGGGAAATGCAGCCTCTTGTATCACATGCACTTTCAAGTGTAGGAAAAGGCTGGACACCCATACTGTGGGCACTAAGAGGAGAAGGTTCATTGTCTTCCAGCTCTGGAGGTGGAAATCTTCAAACTTTCATTACCCTCTTGTTGCTTATAGTTTTAAACCAGTATATTATTTCTCTCACATCTGTAATTTGCCACCTCCCCCCCACCCTAGACCTCATTCAGGACACAAGGGGAGCCCTGTGGCCATCTCAGGACAGAATAAGCATGGATGTTCCAGTTTTCCCATTAATTAGCATCACCGTGAAGCACTGATGAAAAAACAAGACCTGTCTTGTGTTTCGGGGAGGAATGTCAGTTCTCAAATTCATTGTAAAAAATGCAGTTTTATTTAGCATCTAACTCAATTTTATTTGGAGCCCCATCACCACCAACATTGCTGCTGATTCCATAGGAAGGGTGGAGATGTAATCCCAACCATTTTATGGCTCATCTCTGCACCAGCTCATAGCTCTCTGCCTCCTCTGTGCCACTGCTGGAGAACCATCCAGCGACTGCCCCACAGAGACATGCTCCTGCTCACGGGTGTCAGGTCCCTGTGAGCTCTCCGGAGCACTATTACCTTTTGCTCTCCCCAAGAACTGGGCCCTAGAGAGCACCAGTCATGCGCCCTCTCTGCAGGACCCACCAATGCTCCCACAGGGCCTCTGGGATCAGGAGCCACGGAAGGCTGTGACCATTTCTTTCTGGAAGATTCCTAACTCTTCAGACTCCAACAGCAGACTTCCTTCCCAGCTCCACCCACTCAAGGGAACTCTTACCTGTAGACCCACAGGTACTCGCCCATCGGACAATCACCCTCAGAGCACCTCACTTAAGAGCCTCCGTGAGTTTGGGCCTCAGCCAGAGAGCAGCAGGCTGTTTTCCGATGTTCTTTTCCTCCCACAAGACAGTTAACCTCAATTGGCCAAATGTCCTGGATGGAGATGGATGTGGGAAAAGTTCAGGAAAAAAAGAAAGAAAGAAACACATAGGGGGAAAGACATTCATAATGTCTCAGTATCACTCTAACACTTGCATGTGTTCGAGTTTTCTCAGAAGTGGGCCCTGTCTCTAGCTCATATCATTTCATTGTACCTGAGGCTCACATTAACTTGCCAACTTACCACTTCCACCCAGATAGCGAAGAAAAAGAATGATACAATGAAATTTGTTTTCTGTTTTGTGCATTAAAAATAGCCATTGACACTGAACTCTGACACACAGGAGAATTCAGAATAAGCTCAAACCTACACTTAAGCCATACCTGGTTCACTCCAATGGAGGTGGAAGCATGTTTTCCAGCACCTCCTCACTGCACAGAGACCCCCCACCAGGAGGAAGCTGGTTCTTGTGTGTTGAGGAGGCGAGAGATAAGGGGCCCTATTATCATTTGTATAATAATAGCTTCTGATTTGTGTTTGGGTGGTACTATATTAATTATGAACTTTGTGACTTACACTTTATTTAAGAATAATAATAAAGTCCAAAGCATTTTGTTAAATTTGTGTAATGTAATTATAATTAAATATAGTTTTCCAATGGGCAGTGGAGGTGGGGAATGGGAGAACTCTCCCCATCAACACAATAGAAATAGACTCCCAGGTCCCAGCAGAGGCAAACGGCAGGGGGTTCAGGCTACACTTTCCACCTGGCCTCTGGCTGAGTCAGTGGAAGCACTGTCCAGGGCACTGGAAGGGTTCGGTCAGGGGCCCACACAGGAGGCAAGCAATCAATGTTTCTACCTCACATGGATGTTTCTTGTATGTTTTTTTTTTTCCTCTCTCTTTCTCCCTTTCTCTCTCTCCTCAATGTGTCTCCCTCCCTCTCTTTTTCTCTCCCTTTCTCTCTAAAATCAATTAGAAAAACATATCCTCAGGTGAGGGACTACAGTTTCAGGGATCGTTTTTTAGGGTATGTTACCAGAGAAGTGTTTCAGAAGAAGGCAGAGCCTAGGGCATCAGAGACCCTGATGAGAGCTGCAGTGCTCTCTTCTGTGGGAAGCTGGCCGGTGTGCCACCTGGCGGACCTACGGCTTGCTGTTGAAAACTGTCCTTCCTTAAAAGAGGACACAAATGGAGGGATTCCTTTTTGATGTAATTGCTTGTGTTTTGTTCTTCATTCTCATGGTTTGCCTCCTTTCCAGTCAAAAGAAGGGGTAACATCTGGTTACATTCTTTTATTTCCATTCCTTATGGCAATATTAAGGTTGTATTTTGTCACAAAACTCTCAAAAGATAAATTAAAGGTTTAACTCTTGCCCTGACTGGCATGGTTTTAGAGGATTGAGCGTCACCTTGCAAAGCGAAGGTTGCAGTTTTGATTCCTGGTCGGGGCACAATGCCTTGGGTTGTGGCTCGGTCCCCGGCTGGGGAGTGGAGAGGCAACTGACCCATGTTTCTCTCTTGCACTGTCCCTCTCTTTCTGCTTTCCACTCGCTCTAAAAATAAATAAAATCTTTAAAAAAAAGGTTTAACTCCTCATTTCAACTTACTCTTTACCAAAAATTTTCTTTACCAGGCAACACAGTTATTTTCTCTCTGCTTATTTTGATAGAATAGCACATAGTACTGTTTTATTTTTGAATCAGCATCTCTCATGGAATGCCCACATTAGTACACATGTATGTAATTACTGTCTTGTCTGTGTAGAGCATCTTGAGCTAGAACAAACCATAGTGCGTCCAGCCATCGGTGTGCCGTCAGGTTTCTTCAGAGTCTGTGCCGTCTCAGGCAGTGCTGCTGCGAACACGCTGTGCCATGGGCACGTGTGTGCGTTTTCCTCGGAGGAGACATGATGTGGAGTTACTGAGTCAGAGTACGTTTAGTCCTAGGTTTTGTTTCCACTCAGCACTCAGAGTTTATACCCTGTCACCGGTGTGTGGAGTATGCATCTTGTCCTCCACTCACATTCTGTCTCTCTTTGAATCTAGAGAAAGGAAACAATCTCATTGTCGCTCTAATTAATTCCCCTGGTAACTAACTAGAGGGAACTTTTTATATTTTATGGTCTTTCACAATGTTTTCTTCTGCGAATGCCTGTTAGTGCTTTATACGGTTCAATATTGAATTGTATGAGGTTTTTCTTTTTTCATTAGACTTGAACAAATACTATTGTGTGTATTGTTCAAGACACACAATGAAGCAGAGCAGAGCTGCTCAGGTGGGATGGGGCGAGGTGAAATTGATGTTTCATTCTCTGACTCTTGCCTTCAGCAAACATTCTCTCTTCCCTGCCCTGAAAACTACAGGTTGGGGGTTTGACAGACCTGGTTGGATCACACACTCATTCGGCTAAGTGAAAATGACTTTGATCAAGTTATTAAATGACTTTAGACAAGTTTTGAACAGTTATTCTTTCTTTGAAAGAATCAGTGTTCTTTCCACACACCAAGAGCAGGAACACCTAACACAGTTTCTGTGAGTGTGGTCTTGGCCTGAAGGTGTCCCCTTAGCTGGCTGGCGCTAAGGCCCCTCAGAGGAAAGGGCAGGGAGTAGGTTTAATCGATTACTGTTTAGATAGACTTCTGCCACTTCAAAGAGTTATTCCCTACAGAGTTCTGTTCCTATGATCACATCTTTTTTGATAAACTGGTCTAAGGAATGTTAGTGCTGTAGGCTAAAACCTGGCTTGTATTGTGCTGGCCAAAATGTCTGTTTTTTTTTTCGTAAAATAAAAGATGCCTTTTTTCATCGTCAACAATAACTTTATTGGTTTGGATAGTTTGAGTACATTGGCTATCTCCTGTGTGGCAGACCTTGATTGCTCTCAGTTAATGTCTGGATGTGACTGCTACCAACTTCAGCTGGTCTGCCCGAGCGAGGAGCACCATCCAGCCAGCAATCTCCAGCCCGAAACTGCGAACTACTTTTGACACGTTCAATCAGTCTCAGCACCTTCTCCTTACCCTGCACAATCTTTTTTTGTGCTTCAGTTGTGTTTTTACCTTTCTTGAAATAATAAAGCATAATATGCCAAAAATGTTGCATATTTCCCTCCATCTTCAAGTTAAAATGGCTACACAAAAATTCAATTTGATGTTATTTAATGCACACTGATATGACAGCTGTCACAATACAATCTAACAAAATTGTTTGAATGAAGTTAAAGAAAGCTAAGCACTACTACAGCTATCTACAGAAAAAAACAAATGACATTTTGGCCAACCCAATTAATTGGTTAGTAAAGTAGTATTTTCTTAATTTGGAACTAGGAGATGAAAATTAAAAAAAAAAACTAATCAAGAGTCCAAGAAGGTTTTTCTTCAATAAAAATAAGTGATAAGCAAAATTCAACTTGTTCCAAGTGTTTGCCAGGAAAACATGTCGCACAGGTAGGGGAAAGTGACGTGGCTGCCCCAGGAGGGACTACGTCGAATGCGAGTTCTCAGAGAGCTACATCTGCACCTGCAGCTCACCTGGTGCCAGGACCATGAGTGGAAGGCTGAGCGCACTCTGCTGGACTGGCCTGTGTCCTCGCCTGAATGGCGGTTCTCTTTTCCCCTTAGCAAAGGGAGTGGGAGAGAAGACAACCTAAGTCATGCTCTGCTCGATCTCAGTTTAGTGTATGTACACAGCTGTTCAATCTGGAGATTTTATTCCTGTTTAAAAGATTACCAGGAGATTTGTTGATGTTTTCTTGTATACTTTCTGTTTAATTAATTTTGTTACATTTTAAAAATCACAAGTGCATTTTTGCTAATACTATTGAATTATATAAATATTGTAATTTCCTCCTCAAAAATTCAAAGATCAAGCAATTATCTTTTCCTACAGATGTAGTTTTGTATGGTAATATAGCATCTTACTTACCTCTTTAAAGAATCACGTAACACCATTGACTTCCGTTGTAGTGAACACTTGGCTTAAAAATACTCGCCGAAGATTTCCTCAGTTTTGTTTCCTGGGTGAGGGAAGTGTGAGCTTTCATTGCCTAGCAGAGTTCCCAGCCTACTAACAACTCAGTACCCATTAAGAAAATGAATAAATTACAACTAATAAACCCATGGTGGACCAATGTAAAGAGCCCTGGAATGCGATGCAGCTTGAGGAGCAGAGAGTGTTCTGAGCTCAGGATTGAATGTGGGTGCTCTGCTAGGGGGCAAGGGGAACCTTTGCAAACATGCTGATGTTCATGCTGCTTCCCAAGTCAAGAGTAATAAAGTCCTCTGTCTCTGATGCAGGAGGCTCATGTCTTCTACTAGAGTCCATGAAACAACAACAGGCTAATTTATTCACTTGTAAGTAGGATATAATCAAATCCCAGTTGCTTCAAATATGAGTTACTTTTGTGACAGCAAACCAATCAACATTATTAGAAAATTAGAAAGATCATGCTCTAGTAAATTGCTATTTTCCATCCATGATTCCCTAAGTAACAGTGATTAGAATGCATTCACATGTTTCTATAAACAAACCTTAAAGACAGAAATGGGAGCCTAAGTCATTAAGGTTTTTCAATATTTCCTTGCAGATTGAAAAACACATTTCTGCACTGGCTGGTGTGGCTTAGTGGATGGAGTGCCAGCCTGTGAACCGAAAGGTTGCTGGCTCAATTCTGGTCAGGGCACATGTCTGGGTTGCCGGCCAGGTCCCCAGCTGGGGGTGTGAGAGAGGCAAATGGTCATTGTATCAGTTGCACATCGACATTTCTCTCCCTCTGTTTCTCTCTCCCTTCCCATCTCTCTAAAAACAAACAAATACATAAAATCTTTGGGGAAAAAACACATTTCTCTAGCTATTCCTCAACTCTCAGCAATATGAACTTTTCTAGTAAATAATTCTTCTGGATAGTCTGAGGCTGATTCCTGCAGTCATCTCTTTCCATGGCTGGCATCCTACAGTAATTTCCACACCCACCATCCTGTATGCCTGATAGTGGGCACTGGCCTTTGCCCACACAATGTGCATTTCTCCAACCCTTGACTCCACTCTTCAGTAGCAGCTGGTTCTGCTAATCCCTCTAGGTCTGGGGGTTCAACCTTACCTCTGCCTCATTGGTCTTTACCTTATCCTCCCCAGTGAGAATTATAATCTCCTAGGGACCTGAAACCCACAGGCTCTGAACTTCATAGTGAACGGAAGGAGGGGAGGCCTAGTTACATCTTTAGAACACAAAAGGAGGCTTACCTATGAATTCGGATGGGAGATGGAAGCTCTAAGACCAATTAGCTGCATCTCAGCAACTTTCTCTGTAACATCTGTACCCAATGTTTTCCACTCTTTGACTCCCACACAATCTCTGAACAGTATACATACATACATACCAGCAAAGTGGCTTCTTACTAAACAGTGCTCACTAAGGTCATCATTCAACTCTGGAACCGTATCAGACATTTCAGGACCTTTGGCACTTATTGACCGTTCCTGTTCTGCCTCCTCTTTTCCATCAGCTCACCAACATGCACAGATGTCCTTCCTCTCTCTCTCTGGCTGCTCCTTCTCTGGATCCTTTATGGTTCATTTTTATCTGCATGTCCCTTAGAAGATGCTTTTCTCCAGGGCTCTTCCCTAGGCCACCTTCCTATCTCACACCTCAGCCCCTCCTGAGCAGCCTCCTTATTCCAATGGTTTCAGTCACTACTGCCCTCATCCAGGCCTCTCTCTGGAGTTCCAGACTCCCCTCTGGCTTTCTAATGAATTTTTCTGCTTACATGTGACATATGCATCCCAAGTTCAATGGTTTCAATTCCACTCATCCTGTTCCAACAAATCTGCTCCTCTTCCTATGGCAACAGATGATGCAACAAATAGCCAAGGAAGAAACCAGAAGCTTCCCGATCCCTGTTCAATTAGCAGGGCTTATTCATTCTTTGTCCTAAATACCCACTGTCACTTCTCATTTGCTCCCAGGTACCACCTGAATCCAGGGCACTGTCATGTCTTGTGGGGATCACTGCCTTTCCCCCTAAACTGCAGCTCGAGTCCATTCTCCACTCTGCAGTGATAAAGACCTTTCTAGTGCAATCTTGAATGTGTCCTTCTTCCTTTTAAAAAAATCTCTGAACACTCCTCAATGCCTCCTAAAGAAGAAATCATTATTATGACTTCCAGATCCCTTCATGCCCTGGACCTAGTCCATTTCTCCACCTTCATCTTCTCAGGTTAAGTGCAAATACTACAGGCCTGATCCCTGATTTCATACATCTCAGTCTGATGGAGGACACACATGAAACAGAAATGAACCACTGAAACAATATCTGTTTTTCCAAATGCTATGAACATGGGAGACAGGAATAACTGCAGACTCGATTGGGAGGGTGGTCAGGGAGTCTGATTTTCTCTTTCTTAAAACTGAGAATCAGGAGGAGGAACAACTCAGGAAAGATTATAAAGATCTGTTTTGGGTAATAAAAATACATGTAATACATTTTAAAGTATTTGTTGCTGATTACATACACACACATACATCTCCTTGCAATGCCTTGACTTCTGTCCTCAAAACATGACCTTCTTTCTAAAATTGATGTAAGAGTTCACGTATCTTCAGGCTGGCAAAGTGGAGTGTGGCAGGAAGGTTGCAGAAGTTGATTGCTTTTTGAGCACTTGATTTTTATCCCATGGTCAACAGAAAATTATGGAAAACTCTAAACTGGGAAAAGACAAGGACTAGGTATGCATTCTATACTGTCCTTTCAGTTTTCTGTGTGAAGGACTGGCGGGAACTGGAGGGAACTGGGGGCAGGAAGACCAATGAGAAGGCAGTTGCTGTGGTTTGCAGTGATCCTGAGGAGAAATGAGGGTGACCTAGATTAAAGTTGTGGATGGGAAGATGAAGAAGTAGAGGGATTCTTGAGATACTTGATGGTACCAGATGTAGTTTTAGGATCTTTACCTATAGAGAGACAGGGAGGAATCAAGGATGGCACTGAGATTTTTAGCTTTAACCAACAGATTGGATGATGAAGCCATTCCTTAGATAGCCAATCCTCCCAAGAAGGCTGGAGGTGAACATGACGCACTGAGTATGGACATGTTCAGTTTCAGGTGCTTTGGGAAATCAATTCAACTGGAATGACCACTAAGTAATATAATAAATCATGTCACTCTGAGTGTGAAACCCTTCCAGAGGCTCAGTGTTGACAAGG
This sequence comes from Phyllostomus discolor, assembly GCF_004126475.2. NCBI lineage: Eukaryota > Metazoa > Chordata > Mammalia > Chiroptera > Phyllostomidae > Phyllostomus > Phyllostomus discolor. The sequence goes on from NC_040908.2 coordinate 52,611,833, forward strand.
ATACAATTTCAAATTTCTTAACAAAGTTATAATTAATTTACTCTTTTTAGTTTCATCTCTGTCACTTATCTCCACTCAGGTTCCCAGCCCAAACGCAATTTTAGTTCCTCAAAGGGATAATGCTCTCTGCCGTCTCAGGGACTTTGTGCCAACTGTCCTGTCAGGATCTATTTTATTCTCCTTGCATTCCACAAAGACTGAGAGCCAGGTAAGGTGATGGGATGAAATGGTAAACAAAAGGCAACCTCACGATATGTATAAGAGTGCACACAAAAGTATTGTTTGTAAAAAAAATGCCCTTGTGGAGCTTACAGTATAATGGCGTAGCTACACACTAACCCAACAATTCCACAGATAACTAAAAACTAAATTAAACATTAAAATTGCAAATGATGTAAGAGCTGCTAACAGAAGGTACCTAGTAAGGATAAGAGCCCATAATGGGGTTTTGACGTAGTGAAGACTTGCCTGAGAAAGTGAAGACTGAGCTAATTTCAAAGGTGGACAAAAGCTTTCTAGGCTGTAAGAACACCCCTGTATAGGCTTATCACTGGTACATTATGGGGAACTAGGGGAAATACTCACTTTTCGTAAAAAGTCTAGGCGAGGTAGAGTAGGAGACCGGGGGAGGCCCCCCCCCAACCTCCCCGCGCGGAGCGGTGGAAGACGTGGCTATTTTGTCCCACAGCAGCTGCCATAGGGCTGTAGTAGGCCACGCTCTGGACCCACTGATTATTGGGAGTTGTAGTCTTTACCTGTGCGAGCAGGCATGGCGGCTTCCATTGCACGGGTCTGTGGAGCAGCAACTGGACTGACCCGGAGCGTTGGAGCCTCCAGGGCGCTGCTCCCCGTGCGGGCCTCTGTCGCCTGCCGTAAGTGGATTGAGGCTTGAGAGCCGAGGAGCAGAAGGGTTGCAGGGCGAGGGTGGCAGTAGGCGAGCGTGAAAGTCTGGAGTAACCTCGGTGGAGGACCCTCGTAGGACCTCAAGCTGGGGAGATTGCGGGGTTCCCCAGAAGGGCAGGGCAGGCTCCAGCATCCTTGATCTCTGCTTTCTGTTCCCGCAGGGGCCCGCGTGGGGCCGGGCCGTCAGCAGAGCACTGGACCTTCCCAGTCCGGCGCGTTCCAGCCGCCTCCAAAACCCGTCATCGTGGACAAGCGCCGTCCCACGCGAGAGAGAACCAGGTGAAGCAGGGGCTTGGGCATGATTCTTTCTTTTTGGGTCTGCGCTCAGGAACCTGTATTCGCTTAGGTCTGGGCTCTAAATCCGGGTCTGAAACTCCCATTGCAGGAACTCGTGGATCCAATTGTTGTTGAGCCCTCATACGTAAAGCACACCCAACTCAAGCTTGCCTTCCTCGCTTCTTCCAAGCTGAACTGAACTTTGTTTGCAGTTTTATTAAATTAGAACTTCAGATAGGGATTTCCCAGATTTGAAGGTATTAGTGTTTCTGTAGACCTAATTAAAAAGCCAATTGGCGGGGTGTGGAGCGGAGTATGTGATGTGAGTATAGGCTTTGTGAAGGGACTCTGGGCTGTTGATTGGATTATCTTTGCCTGTGTGTGTGTTTAACATTTCAAATATTCCGTGGTCCTGAGTTGAAATAAAGTTGAATTTATGGAATTTAGAAATTAAGAAAAGACTTTTATCCAACTTTTTTTTAATGTGGAAAAAGAAATAGCTTCCTTAAATAGCAGCACTTAATGTAACCAGTAAAATGAAATATAAATTGTGTAACAACTTTGGAAAACAATTTAACACAATTTAGTAAGTTTGATGTTGTGTATACTTTTCCATCCCGAAGGGTATAAAAAAGTAATAAGTATGAGAAGATATGTATAAGATGCACACAAAAGCATTGTTTGTAAAAAAAATTAAGTAACCTAGATATCTGTCAGCACATGGGCTATTATATGGCAGTGAAAGTGAATGAACTAGAGCTAACATGAACTTCAAAAATACATGTGAAAAAAAGCAACCTACAGAAGAATTGATATAGTATGATAGCATTTTTATATTGCCTAGACATATATATGCATATGTAAGGACAAAAAGTATACAGGGGAAATTCTCCACTTTCACAGAGCAATCCAACCTAGCTCTCCCAATAGCTCCGCAAGCAGAGGTTATGTGCCTCCTGATGTGGCACAGTGAGATCACATCATCACCTCTGTAGTATTTTTACCAAAAATATTTAACCTTGGTCTAAGCATGTGGAAACAATAAACAAATCCAGATTCCAGGGACTGTCTATAAGACAACAGGCTTTGACTCTTCAAAAAAGTCAGTGTTATAAAAATACGAAGATGGGGAGCAGCTCTAGTTTCAGAGACTGAAGAGACAAACAACAGACACAGTGTGTGAAGCTGGTTTGTAGCTTAGATTGGGCAGCAGACAGCTATGAGACCTTTTCCAGGACAGTTAAGTGTATTTAAATATGCACTATGTATTAGATTATATATTTTAATTAATGCTGGAATTCTTAGGTGTCATAAAGGGATTGTGATAAATGTAAGAGAATATCCTTGTTCGTAGCAGATACCTTCTAAAGTACTGAAGGATGAAGTGCCTTGCTGCTTGTCATTTTCAAATAGTTCAGGAAAAAATCATGGTATATATATAAATTAGGTATGTATATGTGTATATAAAGTAAATATGTAAAATGTTGGCAGTAGGTGAAGTATATTTGGATGTTCATTGTATTATTGTTTCAACGTTTGGTAGGTTTGAAAATTTTTTAAGTAGGGAATTGAGAAAATGAAGAAATTCATAGGAATAATCATCGCCAAATTTAATTACAGCACAGTAATTATAGGGGTAGATAGGTGCACAGGGGCTTCAACCACATTGATCATTTATTTCTTGAGATGGGTGATAGGGACATGAATTTGCATTGTAATGTCATTTACACTTTCCTGTAGATTAACATTAAAGTGAGTTTAAAATCAGTTCAGGAGACTGGGGCAATTATTTTTTAAAGTCAGTTTGATTATTTATATGTTTGTGTCTTTTCCAACATAGTTTATTACAACATGTGCAATCCAACCCATGGTTATGGTCACAGGCTTTGGAGTCTGACAGACGTTTAAATCTTGACTTGATGAGTTTATAGCTAACCTAATAACAAGTGAGTTATTTATCTCCAAGCTTAATTTTCATCTTGAAGAGGAAACAATGACACCAAACCACCTGGTTGTTGTAAGGATGAAATTATGCTATTGATGTGCTTTTAACACAATGCTAGGCAAGTACCCAGGATTATTAGCTATTTTCATAAGCACTGACAACAATTTTAGTAATAAGATAAATTTTTCTTATTTAGAGAAGGAAGAATAAAATGCTTCAAAATCATAATCTTTTTTTTAAAAAAAGCAACAGATTCTTTTTTAATGGCCTTTAAAGTTTGCTTTTAATTTTTTTTCCTGCAGATTCTTGAGTCCTGAATTCATTCCTCCAAGAGGGAGAACAAAGCCTCTGCTATTTCAACTAGAAAGAAAAGATATGTTAGAAAGGAGAGAAGTGCTCCACATTCCAGAGTTCTATGTTGGTCAGTAAGGGCTGAATGCTTTTATTCTTAGTGACTGGAGGGTTAGTTTTCTTGGCATAGAGAAGGTTGTTTTTCATATACCTGGGTTTTACCTATATGAGGTTCTTATTTCTAACATTATACCAAAATCTGTAGGAAGTCACACAGTTACCTAGAAGTGCTATTGTTTGTTTCTGCGTCTGAATTTGTAGGAAGCATTCTTCGTGTTACTACGGCTGACCCATATGCCAGTGGAAAAACCAGCCAGTTTCTGGGGATTTGCATCCAGAGATCAGGAACGGGACTTGGAGCTACTTTTATCCTTAGGAATACTATTGAAGGACAAGGTAGGTGGGGTTCACTTTATTATTTTGGTTTTCTGGAAAGTGTCCTCTCAGGATTCTTTGTTTTCTGCACACTGGGATAAGACATCTGTAACTTGACAGTGCAAGGGGCTCCAGGGGATGATGTGGACCCTGTGGCCTAAGAAGGTGTGAAAATCAAGGTGGCTGACTACAGGTGGTGCTTTGCTTTCCCTGGAAGGCTCTTTTTACTGCAGGGACAACAGCTGTTAGAGGTGGGCTTTCCAAACTGGCAGCATATCAGGAGGAGAGAAATGACTACAGCAGTGTGGGGACATTCATTTTAGGCGCAAATAGCCCTTGAGAACATTTTGAGCGTAATGATGTTTTTATGAGTTCTTTCTCCTAAAACAAATGGTCCCCTATTTGCTTTATGTTAACAGCAGTCACCACAGGATGGGTTTTATAAGGATCAGAGAAATTTTTTTAAAAAGCAAAATTATGTAAGCTATGCCTGATAAGGCAGAGGAACAAGTGGTAAAATTTTAGAAAGCTTATGAATCAGAATGGCAGGAACAGTCAAGTGTCCACTCTTTATGTTGTGTTGTGTGCTGTGTGATCCCCAGCAGCGGAGTGCTGCGTTCAGGAGGAACTGAACGTATGAGAGCAGTCGCTGCCTTTCTTACCCTGCAGGGACCTGAGAGACGCTGTGCTTCAGTCCGGTCATGTACTGCAGAAACCTTGTCATAGAAAACACCAGCACAGGTGTGAGTCAGACAGACCTGGGTGTGATTTTCTTTAAAATTGAGATAAGAGTTTCTACCTCCTGGGGTTGTTGTGGTCAGTTGATCGTGGTGTTGTACATGAGGTGCTGGACACAATACTCAAAAGTATTAGCTCCTTGTCATTCTTTTTTAAAAAGATTTTATTTATTTATTTTAGACAGAGGGGAAGGGAGGGAGAAAGAAAGGGAAAGAGAAACATCAGTGTGTGGTTGCCTCTCGCATACCCCCTACTGGAGACCTGATCTGGCCCACAACCCAGGCATGTTTCCTGATTGGGAATCGAACCAGTGGCTCTTTGGTTCACAGGTTGGCACTCAATCCACTGACCACACCAGCCAGGGCATCTCCTTGTCATTCTTTACAGTATATTTTGACTGTAACCTGCACAGGCAGGTTACCTTCCCCATTAATACTCCCTTTTCTGGTGGTTCATTTTTAGGCCAGTGGCTTTAAGTATCATCCTTATGATGACCATTTCCAAATATATATCCTGAGTATTAACCCTTTCCAAAATTCCAAATTCCATATTTGCATATGCAGCTACCAATTTGGCATCTCCATTTGGATATCTTATAAGCATAAAACAAGTTCAAAGGAGAACTCTTTATTTCCCCTCACAATGTGTTCTTTTCAAGTTTTTTTTCCTATTTCTGTAAATGATACCACCCCTCACCCATTTAATAAAAAGGTTAGGAGCTTTTGTTTTTTAAAGATTTTTTATTTATTCACTTTTAGAGAGGGAAGGAAGAGAGAGAGAGAGAGAGAAACATCAATGTGCGGTTGCTGGGGGTCATGGCCTGCAACCCAAGCATGTATCCTGACTGGGAATCGAACCTGCGACACTTTGGTTCGCAGCCTGGCATTCAATCCACTGAGCCAAGGAGCTGTTTTTAATTCTCTTTCACACACTCAATCAGCAGGTTTTTATAGCTCAGTCTCCAAAAAGTGTATCCCAATTTTGTCCATTTCTCCATCTCCATTGCTACTGCTCTTGTCCTTGCTACCTCCTTCTCCTCCTTGCAGCTGTGCGGTATCGCTGGTTCACTTTCCTGACTCACCAGTTAGCATGCTCCAGACAAGTGGGCCTTTTCCAGGTTTTTCAAACAGGGCAAGTTTGTTAAGACCCCAGGGCCTTAGCATTTCCCATTCTTGCCTGGAGCATTCATGGCCCTTTGTAGTATCAGTTTAAATGTCACCTTTTCAGAGAGGCTTTCTCTGACTATGCTAAAGCTGCTGCCTCTTCCCATCCACAGTGTCGTCACCCTGTGTTGTTGGTGTGTCTGTCATCCAGGAGATCGACAGCTGTATGGGAGGAGATCTTACTGTTCGGGTTTTGCTGTAGACACAGCTCCCAGATCAGTGCCTGAACCAGAGTAGTTGTGCAGGAAGTACTGGACTAAATCCTGGTATTAAACACTGGATGTTAACACAGATCATGTATTTTACTATTTCTGTTCCTCTTGGGGTTGTTCCAGGAAACCTTAGAATATACTATTGCCATAAGCATTTGAAGATACAGATGGTATGTATTAAGTTGTTACTTGTGGCATCTTGGAAACATCAAAAACTGTTCTTAGGTTGCTTCCTACGGAAAGCTCCAGAGTGTTTAAACAAGCAAAAAACAAAAATGAAGCTATCCTTACGAGGGCTTCTAAACCAGTTAGAATTTAAAAATGTACCTACTCTTTTTTGCATCATTGATCCTCTTGCTCTTAGTGTAGATGACAGAGCTCTGTTTAAATAATTGGGAAATAAACTACATGACAGTGGAAAATTTACTCAAATTTTCTCCACGTAATACTGTCAGAATTGAAGAGGTGTTGTCTCAATGTATTTATAGAAGACATCATTCTTTTGACTTTAAAGATTGAAATTTACGCCACATTTCTACCTGCAGTTTCCTGCCCTGTGCTTGTTCCTTGACGAAATAGCTTTTACTGCATTGGGAGGCTTGTGCAGGAATCTGGACTTGGATTGTAAGAAAGTTTTCTTCTCTTCTTAGGTGTTGAGATTTGCTTTGAACTCTATAATCCTAGAATCCAGGAGATCCAGGTGGTCAAACTGGAGAAACGGCTGGATGACAGCTTGCTGTACTTACGAGACGCCCTTCCAGAATACAGCACTTTCGATATTAACATGAAGCCGGAAGTACGAGAATCTAGCCAAGAAGTTCCTGTCAATCAGGTATAAGTTGAATGCTTCAAACTGGAAATCGAAGTGTAAAATAAGAGTCATCTTGATGAAAACTTTTAGAAGAATTTTGCTTTTCACTACCAGCCTAATTTGTCCCCGCCCCCTTTTTTAATCTCTCCCTCAGCTGAAGGTGAAAATGAAGCCTAAGCCCTGGTCCAAACGCTGGGAGCGACCGAAGTTCAAGGTGAAAGGAATCAGGTTTGATCTCTGTTTGACTGAAGAGCAGATGAAAGAAGCTCAGAAGTGGAGTCAGCCATGGCTTGAGTTTGACATGATGAGGGAATATGATACTTCAAAAATTGAAGCTGAAATATGGAATGAAATTCAAGCATCGAAAAAGTCTTGATCTGAAAATGTATTTAGCTCCTTGCAGACAATACACTGACTCTCAGAGGATTTTTTTAGAGACCACTTTAATTTCATATATAAGGACATAGTCATTCAATCAACTAAGCATTCATTATTTTATGAATACTGTTTAAAAAATTAAAATTAGTACATCTCTATTACTTTAAAAGGTGAAGTACACATGCCACGTGGTCTGGTGTCTGTTCTGTTACTGGAGGCGAAACTAAAATAGAGTTAGGTTACCACAGAATCCTCTCACAGAAAGTCTGGGCAAGGAAGTAGGTACCCAGCCCTGACCGGCTGGATGCGCCCCCACAGGCAGGCACAGCCCCGCCCACTTCTCCAGTCTGGTGTCAGAGCAACACAGGTGGACTGTGGTGTCTCCTTTGTGCGGACATCACCGGAGTTCCCCATTTCCACTCATCTAGTGCCCAGCCCTTCTTCCAGTGAAGCAAAGGGGAGCAAAGGCCAGTGGCCAGGCAGGACAAATGAGCTGTCTCCTGGAGCACCGTGGCAGGACGTGGTCACCTCGGGAGGCACTGGGGGTGGAGAACAGAGGGTGAGAGAGAAGGTATCTGACCCCAGCTCCCCTGGGTCTTCCAAGTGCCTCCTCTCCTCTCCCCTCCCCACTCCCAGTTCCCCCTGTCCTGGTCCCCAGAAGCCAGGCCAGGAGGCCACAGCTGTAGAGGCTGCAGCTTCATGGGCTTTGCCAGGTCTCCATGTCCACTACCCTAGGAGAGGACCTCACTCAGTCTCTAAAACCTGAGTCAGACCATGTTTCTTCCCTGCTTAAAGTGCTTCCAGAGCTTTCCATCCCCTGTGGGGTGAAGTGTATAAAAGCAGACTCGAGCCCCGGCTGGCACAGAGGGCCGCCCCTCAGCAGCCCTGAACGTGGCACTGTGAGTGCGGTCGGGGGTGACGGGCACTTTCATCAGAATCATCAGTGAGTGCCGATGCTATGTTCCTCATGCTTCATTTTAAAAGGTGGGGAATGTGTAATGTACTTTAGAAGGATGTGAGGGCGGCGGTGGCAGATGTCAGAGAAGCTCGACGGGGAGGTGGCTCAGACCTGGGCTCCAGAGCCAGACCTTGGAGCTGCAGTCCTGGTCCCCCGTGCTGTGTGGCCTTGGGCAGGTTACCGAACCTCCCTGTGCCTCAGTTCCCTTACATGCAAAGTGGGGGCTAAGATAGTCTTTTACTCACAGGACATCAGGACTAATGAGTGTTTTGAAATGTTTAGGAGAGTGTCTAGCATCTGGTACGCCAGTGTTTGGTATTAATAAATAAAATTTATATACTTATTAAATTAATACATATATACAAAGACTTGACTTCTCAAGCTATATTTGATTGCATCCAACCCTAAACTTGTACCCGACCAGTGGTCCAGCCCCTCTGTCCTGTCTGTGTTGCTCGGGAAAGGAAGCCTGAGCACGGCTTCTGTGGGACACGGACACCTGCACGCTTGACCTGCCCCTTCCTCGTTCACAGCCAGGCTCACCCATTGGTCCACCCATCTCTCGTGTCACTTCAAACATCTATCTGGTCGTTAAACGAAGGTCGAGTTCTCTTATGAATCAATAGGAAGAACTTGGAGCCAGTTCCTGAACACCCCGCCCCTGCTGTTACCACAGTGACACCCCTGCTCTCTCCACAGTGACCCACAGGTGGCACCCTTTCCTCTGATGGCACGAGGCACGGGGGCTCCCGTGGCTTGCTTAGGGCACTGTGTTCACTGTGTGTGGGAATCTGGTCCCCACAATGCTCTAGTTGCAGTGTCTTCCAGGGCTCCAGGCCCCTCCGTGGAAGGAGCTAGTAACCCCAGTGACCTCATCCCTGGCCCACACTCCCTGGGCCAGAGCTCCTGAGGTTTCAGTGCATGTAGAAAGTTGTCAGTTTCTCTGAACAGGGACAGGTGATGGCTAATGAAAGACAGACGACTGGGGACCTTGTCCCCAAGAAGCTGACATACACAGTCTGTCTTTGTTTTCAGGACCTAGGCCAAATGGAGAGGGCCCCTCTCTCACCTGCCGGTTAAATACACCAAACCCTGTCAAGGTCAGTCCTGAGAGTCTGTCAGCTCTAGAAACGCCAGGGTGCCCTGTTATGAGGAGACTCCAAAAACGAGTCAGGCAGTAGTGGGGCTCCATGTGTCCCCCTCCACCATGGCTGTCCTTGTTAAGGTCTGGTGAAATGACCCTTACGGGCTGAATGTTTTTGTCTCCCGCCCCCAAATTAATATGTTGAAATCCTATGGGATGGTATTAGGGGGTGGGGCCTTTAGGAGTGTTTAGGTCATAAGGGTGGGGTCCCCCCTAATGACAATAGTGCCCTTAAGAAACGGGAGCCCACACACAATTACTTCTCTGACCCAGGAAGAGGGCCTTTGCCGCCCAACCCTGCTGGCTCCTGGTCTCCCGTTTCCGGCCCCCAGAACTGAGGGAAACCAATGTTTGTTGCGGTGTCCTGTTATAGCAGCCCAAACTGAGACCATTTCCAGATTCAACAGGCACTTTCCTCCTTTTTTTTTTTTCAAACTTTTTGCAGCATCCCTTCCCACCCCCATCTCTTGAAACTCCCTATGTCCTTGGGTTTCGTGGCCCCACCAGCTCCTGGTTTCCTCCTATCCCCGGCTGCTCCCACTCGGAAACCTCCACGAGTTCCTCTTTGTCCACCCTTCCTCTGGTGTCAGTCTTCCTGCTATGTTTATTCCTCATGTTCTTCCCTGCCCTCCACACAGACTCACCCTGGGTAATCTTCCTCCCTCCTCTCTCCCTGATTTTATCCAACTTAAACCAGTGCACAGTCTCATGAACCAGCTGCCACATTCCCCTTCCCTTTCTCGTCACACAGACCCTTCAAAGGCAGAGTATTCAAACCCGAAGCAAACCCAAGCATCTGTCCACCACAGTTCCGATCCCCACTCAGGCCACCAAGTCAAGTCTGTCCCTGGCCTTATATCCAGAGTCACCTAAGTCAGAAACTTGAGTACCATCCTTGACTCCTGTATCAGTTTCCTAATAAGTAACACAAACTGAGTGGCTTAAAACAACAGATTTTTTTCCTCTCACGGTTCCAGAGGCGAGGGATTGTCAGGGCCTCTCTCTCCAAAGGATCTAGGGGAGAGTCCCCAGCTTACATTCAGTCAGTATTTCCAAAGGAGGGAAAATAATCACCGTCCCCTGTCCCTGCCCTGTGACTGGGTGAAATGACCCCTCCTTTGCCATGACTCCGACATGTGGCTCTGATGACGGGCACTAACCCAGCCTAGAGTGGTTCTCTCTGCCCGTGGCTGGCTCTGAGCTCTAGAACATCTCCCTGGCAGGGCTGAGGTCTGTCCCCCTGGACACACAGTGTCCGCCTCCTCTTCTACCGGACAGCCCTTTAGTGGCTCCCCTTTCACCGTCCCATCTAACAGGGAGATGGCAGCTGGGGCTCCAGCCCTGCTCAGTAGCTACAAGCCAGTCTTGCCCACCTCAAACTCAAGTTTTTTTCCTTTGTATGCCAAAGGCCTGACCTCTACACAGAGTAGGACTTGCGTTTGTGCTGTTCACACCTTAAAGTGCACATGAACCTCTGGGAACCCTGTCCAGATATGGTTGGGGCCTGGGGGTCTGAATTCCTAACAAGCACACTGGTGGCAGGGGGCTGGGCCAGCTCCGATGCCCCCCTCCCCTTAGTTCTCTGTCCTTGAGGGACAACTCTGACCATGACATAGAGACCCCTCTGCTCTTGTCTACGGTGTTTCACCCTCCTCCCCACCCCTTCCTCCCTCCAGTCCTTCCACAAGTCACTGTGGACAACTGTGGGCCATTAGCCCCTGAGGGAGATGAGCGTCCCCAGCAGAGAGCCCAGGTGTGCTGCCTGGGAGCAGGGAGGGTGGGGCCAGGGAGAGGGTGCCTAGAGCCTGTCCAGATGGATCAGCCTGCTGTGACCCCTTGAGTGCTTTGCACCCCATATTTGGGCAGCACCCCTGCTGAACAGCCCCCCTCCCCCAAAGCCAAGGAAACGTGTCCTGGGCTACATCAAGCAGAACTATGCAGTCTTGTTTCACTGCATCTAAAACACCAGCACCAGGTTGCTGATCTGCATGTTCCCCTTGGGGCACCTTGTAAACTGAGAAGAGTCCTGTTACCGATGGGTGCCTGGGTGCTGGGGAAATCAGGTGCTCATCAGAACTGTGTCTAAATTTAGCAGACGATTTTAGAGCTTTAAGCTAACATTTCAAGAATGACTTTTGTAATTTTGGCAAACAATGATGGCTTGCACTAAACAGTGTTGATTTTAAGGAGCAGGATTGATTGCGGCAGCCCAGGGTGGATCCAGCCCTTTAGGACATGGACGACAGAGCTGTGAGTGCGCCGGCCTCGGGGAGGACGGGATGTGGGGTCAGGCACTGGGCTGGGGAGTCCTGGAGCAGAGTCACATCTCCGTGGATGTGAGCTCAGCAGACGGTCTGACAGCTCCCCCCACCGCCCACGCCCCACTTCACCCTGGGCCCGGCACTCATCTTCCTCCTGTCCAGCCTGCCAGTCACGCACTGCCTAGACCAGCTGCCCGGAGCTCTGTGCGGAGACATAGGCATGTGACTCTGCCGAGTGCTCTCAGATCTGAAAAACAGACCGGATTACTGCCGTGTCCGTGGGAAGGAGCCTGCATTTAAAGTGATGGGGATGTGTATTTTTTAAAAATCAGCAACACAGGCCAATGATTTTTCCAGGACACACAGCTGACTTAGGGTCTGTATTTTTGCATAGCTTCTGGAAACAGGGACAATGGCGACTGGCAAGCAGTGGAGGAGAGCAGGGTGGTGAGCCTCTGGGAAACAGAATCCGAGTCCTGTAGCTTCTCTGAGGGTTCCAGCTGCTGTGAGGTCCCACGTCAACATTACCGCCCTAAGATGGCTGTACATCAAGACAGAAACTGCTGTGACCACTCAGTCCATGCATGACGAGAGGAACATGAAAAGAGAGCCAGGGACAGCTGCAGTCCTGCCCAGAATTCGGCTTTAACCCAGGGTGCAGGGGGTGGGGATGAGGGAGTGGCTGCCTCTGATCCCACCTGGTAAGTGTGGCCAGAACTCACCCAGCATCACTGACATCGAGCGATACTCTGAGGGAGGGATCGGTTCACTTTACTGTGTAAGTGCGCTGACCCCTGGGCCTCACCCTGCCTTTGGAGCCCCTGCCCTCCACACACAAGTCAGAGGACAGGGGTCTTGGGATTGGTGTCTGCCTCCTGACGAGGAGAAGCAGTTTAAGAGGAGCCAGGACTTTGCCTGGGGTTAAGGTCCCCCCATCAGTCCTGAGGTCATACTTTGGCCATTGCTGGGGCCAAAGTGTGTGCCCCCCCAATTTTTATCTTGAAACCCTAAACACCACAGCCTCAGGATGCGACTGTATTTAGAAATGGTGTCTTTAAAGAGATATTGGGTTGGCCAAAAAGTCCAGTTAGTTTTTTCATAAAGTAAAGACACATCTTTCATTTTCACCAATAACTTTATTGACTTGGATATTTTGAGTATGTCGGCTCTCTCCCATGTGGTAGAACGCTGACTGTCCTCAGTCACTGTCTTGATTTGATTGCCAGCAACTTCACCTGGTCTACCAGATTGTGGAGCATGGTCCAATTAGAAATCTCCAGCACGAAACTTCGCAAACCACTTTTGACACATTCAGTCTGTCACAGCACCTTCTCCGTACACTGCACTAATCTTTTTCATGTGTGTTTCAGTTGTGTTTTTACCTTTCTTGAAGTGTAAAGCATAATACTCCAAAAATGTCACGTATATTCTTCAATATCTTCAATATTGGCATGGCTACACAAAAATTCACCAATTTAGATTTTTTTAAATGCATGCTGATATGACAGCTATTACAAAACAAAATTGTTTCAAATGACATTAAAGACACCTAAGCACCAGTACAGCCATTGTACAGAAAAAAAAAAAAACAGAAACTTTTTGCCAACCCAATAATTAAGGTAAGATGAGGCCACTAGGGTGGGCCCTAATCCAACAGAACTGGCGTCCCCACACGAAGAGGACACCGGATGCTGACTCACAGAGGGACGACCATGTGAAGACACAGGGAGAAGGTGGTGGTCTGCATGGCAAGGTGGGGGGCCTCTGCAGGAACCAGCCCTGCCCATACCTCGGTCTTGAACTTCCGCCCCCAGGACTGGGAGAAACATGTGTCTGTGGTTTAAGCCCTGGCCCAGGCTTCAGTGCTCCCTCCGCTGTCTGGATTGTTGTCAAGGGCAGATTAAAAGTAATGGCCATGGGTTCTTGGAGGCCCTTCCAGAGGAGAGTGGGGTCTGTGGCCTCCTCCCTGGCACCCAGGTGGGCTTAGTCGGGGCCACTCTGACAGAGAGAGGGAGAAGTGGTGCCAGTGCCCTCTGAGCTGGGTGCTCTGCTGGGGCTTGGGGATGCTTGTGTGGATGCACCCCTGGGACCCAGCCACATGCGGGGGAGCCTGGGCCACAGAGGGAGGCCCCATGTAGACTCTTGGTTGACAGGCCTACCAGGTTCAACTTGCACTCATCCCAGCTCAGGCACTGGACAGGAGTGAGGAGTCCTCCAGAAAATTCTAGCTCCTGGACATTCCAGTCGCACCCACCTGTCTGAGTCCCCTCATAAGAGTTCCCTGATGTCGGGGAGCAGAGGGACAGCAGTGGCCAGCCAGCGGCCAGCAGCCTTGCTGTGCCTGGTCTACACCCCTGACCTGCAGAACTATCAGATAGGTGAGCGGGCGGTTGGTTTCCCCACTCGTCCGGGCAGCCTGTATGGCAGCCCTGGGAGCTGGAGCACTGACTGCCTTCATGGGCCTCAGCACCCACCCATTCAGCAGATTCTGTTGAGGAAATGACATTTGCCAGAGCTTGCACAGGTGCTGGGGGCACAGAGCTGAAGCAGAGCTGTCCCAGTCCCACGGGGGACTGAATGGGTGGCCTGTTCTCTGACAGCCCTTCGCTCCCAGGTCTTTTTCTCCTAATGAGGTCATACCCCCAGTCCCTGAATTAGGACCTGCTCTTTGATCATTGGTGTTCAGATGAGTCTGCAAACAGAGGCCTGGGGGCTGTCCCCTAAAACAAGGAGCTCAGGCCTGGGGTGAGGGTACAGCACGGAACTGCGTTCCCAGACCGATGGCGTTGGGCCAGGACTCCCGCTGCCCACCATCAGCCTGTTTCTTGGTTATCAATGCCTCAGTTTGTGCATCCGTGAAGTGGGATGACTCTGTCCTTATTCTCGCTGTCTTGCAACAGCAGGCATAGGGGGTATTGGGTCGAGGGCCTGACACACACTTTCTGGACAGATCTAGCTTCTCCCATCCTCAGCTGGCACTTCGGGTGTCCCCTGCCCCCACATCACTCCCTAGATATGACCCAACTTGTTTAGATGTGTCTCAGGCCCCTTAGACTCAGGCTGGGGTCTTTTCCTGGGGAGACTCATACAGAGCAGTGGATGGCAATCTGTCCGAGGTGACCTGCAGCTTTGCACCTGGGCTGTGCTCTGAAAGGGCTGGAGATTTGGGGTCAGGGTGCGCTAGGTCACTGCTGCCTCCTGCCTGAGCACTTTGGTAAGCCCTGGGGGAGTGGGTGTGCTGAACCTGGCTTTTGGTGCTCATGTTTCCATGGCAACCAGAGAGAGGGGCCGCGTGTGGCAGTCTCTGAGGGAATGCTTGGGCACCGCTGTCAGCAAGAAACACCCCGGAGTGGCGCCCCGATTCCAGCCCAGGCTGCCACTGCCCATGACAGCACTACACTGAAGCTAGGTCCTCCAGTCCCTGAGGGCGGTGCAGTAGACCCCAAGTTGCAGAGAGGAACTGAGGCAGAGGCCAGAGGGACTTGCCCACAGGCACCTGCTACAGAATAGTTTGGGGCTGAAAGGGAGCTTCTGACCTGTGGTTGCCTGAACTTGGGGGGCAGGGGTCCCTGAACTGATCCAAACCTTGGTTTGTGTCCCTGCTGCCACCATGAGGGGCCTCACTGAACAGAGGGCCAGGCCCAGTCCGTCTGACACTGAGAAAGCAGAGCGGGCCCCACACGAGTTTAGGGGACCCCGGTGTTCCGAGGACGTCTGCCACACTGCATCCTTTGCAAGGAAAACGCTCCAATGGACTGTCAGAAAGCACTCGCAGCGAATCATTGCTAAAAGGAAGGGTGGACGAGGGAGGAAAGAACGTGGAAAATCAAGGTTATGGAGCCTTCCCAGTGGCTGGTCCAGTTCCACTGGCTGACTGACCCTTCCTGACTGGTGGTCCCAGCGGAGAGCCTGGCCTTACCCCCAGGGACTGCGGACACTCAGCAGCCCGCTCACTGGCAGAGGCTTACCAGCACAGCCCCGGGCCTCCCCGGCCTGCCCAGTGGGCTGCCCAAGAACAGATTCTTCTCTTGGTGGGGCGTGGGGTCCCTTCCGTGTGCTGCCAGCGGGGCAGCAGGAGGCCAGAAGCCAAGGGCAGGGAATCACGTGCCCTGAGCACCCAGGCGCACACCCAGGCCTGTGCGGTGCTCTGTGCCTCCGTATTTTAAAGAAAGTTTTACTCCATTTACATTTTGGGGCGGCCTCTGCTTCATGAAACGCACCTCAGTTTGCAATGATCTGAGGCCCAGAGCCTGACCAGTTTTCTAGATGCGGGGTGGATCTGACCGCTTGTCCAACATCGTCGTTTGTTGGGAGGAGGACAAGAGGTGTCCAACAAAAAATGTGAATATAATTCACAGACTAATAATTGAAAAGAAACTGATTAAGTCCAGCCAGACCATGGAGTAAATTAACCTAAATCTTAGCAAGGATACTAATTTCTGCCTGTGAAATTAGGTGATAAAAGATGAAAAAAACTTCAATAAAAATGGGTCAGAATGAAACTTAAGAGATGAAACAGGGTGCAGTAAGTTCTGTAAATGTTTCCCAAATGGAAGGCAGAGTTTGGGGTCCTTCCGAACCAACATAGTAAACAAATCTCAACTAGAATCAGCCTGGAAAACTGGGGCCCCAAATTCCATGGGTGAGGAAGTCTCATTAAAGCTCACTTTAAAATGTTAAATCTATTCTCCTTAGCTGGGAAGAATATTTTGTAAACTCAGGAAAATTTAAAAAACAATAAAACAAATTTAGCTTAGTTTTTAATTTGATTTAGGCAAACAAAGTAGATAGTGGTAATGCTTTTGTGTTACCTTTTAAAGGTTTTGTAACCTTCGGCATAACCTAAGAACTTGTTGTTTAAAGGGTTTGAAACAATAAGAAGGGCTTCTTGTTTCTTTTTTAAAAATGTTTTTATTGTTATTCTATTACAGTTGTCTCAATTTTTCCCCATCTGCCTTCCTCCACCCAGCCCACCCACCCCTGCTCCCACAGTCAATCCCCACACCGCTGTCCGTGTCCATGGGTCATTCACACATGTCCTTTGCCTCAATAACCCCGAGTTTTCATGAGCAGGAGCAAAAGGGAAACTTACTTGAATCTGCTAAAGGCCAGAGGCTGAGAGCCTGAAGCCTGAAGCCAACGTCAGAGAGCAAAGCCAGGAGCACAGAGGGACACCTGAGGACCTGGCCAGGTCAGTGCCTGTGTCCTGTGGGTGTCCAGTCCCACGTCCCGACTCACAGTCTGCAGTTGGGCCCCGTGTGGCCTGAGGGCCTGGGCAGGGGATCAGGGAAAGCTCCGACCCTCACCCCTGGGAACACCCAGCGGAGACCTCCCCACGGGGACCCCCTCTTCAGAGGCCCAGGTTCTGCTAGTTTTCACAGGCTGTGGTCCTGGCCAAAGAAAGGACCCTCTAGGCCCATAATGCTTAAATCCGGACTGCATGGTGAACCCTAAACCCAGGGTTCACCTGGGTTATGTTTAGTAGAACATAACTGGGTTATGTTCTACTAAAACCGAGCTTCTCTAGAATCTTGGAGCTGGGGACGCCCCCTCAATAGCTGGCCCTGTCCTGCTTCCTGTAGCTCCGCAGGACCAGCCTTGCTCGCTCTCCCATGTGCATCTGTGGCCTCAGCTGGCTAGACCTCCAGCACCAGCGCACCTGCTGGGAGCCTGAGCTTCCATGGGCCTCCTCCTCCAGCCAAGAGGCGACTGCCCTCCATGCTCTGTTTGCCTGAATGCTGAAACCTCCCACCTTCAGCCCGGTGGCTGGTCTGGCCCCCAGGCCTTAGGCTGGCGATGGGAGGTCAGCAGACAGCACTAAGAAGTTCCAGGCTGCTTTGAGCCAGGACTGCATGTTCTGCCACTTACTGTCTGTAAACGTCTTGTCATCAAATCTGAGAAACTAGCCCTTTGCATCTGTTCCTCTGCCTGTCATGCTGAGCAAAACACATTAGACTGAAAAGGACGAGGACCCGATCAATGACTTCACTCACAGGTGGGGGTGGGGGGAAGCAAACACCAACAAATGAACAAAGAAAGACTCATAGATAAAAACAAAAGAATGGCGATTATCACAGAGGAAGGAGGCTGTGGGGAAGGACAGAGTGTAAAAAGTGTGTCAAATACATGGTGAGGAGTGGGAACTAGACTTTTGGGGGCGAACACGCAATTAAGTGTGTAGATGTTGTATTGCGAAGTGTGCACCTGAAGTTCACATAATGTTAGTAACCAGTGGAACCCCAATAAATTTAATTTAAAAATACACCATGATGTTTTCATCTTCTAAATCTGATTTACAAACTCTTACTAAAATCACATGACAAATTAGGAAGTTCCCTTGATTTTATTGTATTTTATTTAAATTGATTCACAGCAAGGACCAGCAAAAAACATGTTAGCAAGCTAAAAGTAATTTTAAAATAAAGTATTCAGCATTTGTTCCTGAGAATATGTCAACTATGGTAATCATCTGATTAGAAATGAGATAAACAAAGAAGGGCATATTAAAATATTATAGATAAGTTATCTTCCTTAAAGCCAAGGTTTTTAAAAGAATAAATTTTATTTTGGGTATAAATAAAATATTAACATTAAATGAGGTTGTTATTTAATACAATTTTCATTTTTCCATTTTTAAAAAATATAATAAAATTAATAATGCAACTATGACAAAAAATGGATTGGGTGCTACCCTTTTCCTTTGCCTCTGGTGAAGATGTGGCACCTCTGGGGAGGGGCAGGTCCCAATTTTTTATCTCACCTTTTTATACATTTCCCTCCATCTAAAAGCATACTATGATTTCTTCCCATACAGCCAAAAGAAATAATACAGGATGCTATGAATCAATGTTTAAACTTTCATACATGGATCATTTAGCACATTAATTCTTGCTAAAATATTCCACGAGAAGGGGGTTGGTAGAAGGACAGGAGGGGTGAGGGGATCAATTTCCCGGTGATGAATACAACTGGCATTACTGTGTGGTGTGTACAAATGCTGAATCCTAACACTCTCCGCTGGAAATCCGTGAAACCTCAGAGACCCATTTCACCACAACACCTATCAATCAGCCCTCACCTGTTCTGAATCCCACCTAGGCATCTAGCCTCTTGGACTTAGTTCTCTCTCAGGACTTGCCTGGAAGCTTTTACACACTCTACTCACCTATTCCAAATCAGAGTCTGGGGCATACCTCTCCATCCTGGAACAAGTTTGCTGCCAAAGCCCATCATCATCCGGGATGCCTCTTCTCCAGCCAAGTCTTGAGCCTGGAGGCACTGTCCTACCAGGCCTGCTGCCCCCACCACGGTGAGCTCTCTCCCCAGTTCCTGCCTGCCAACCCCTCCCAGGCACCAGTCTGTTGAAGTGGAAAGGTGAGACGCTGGGCTCGGAGTGACACAGGGTCATATCTGCCAGTGAATTAGCAAACCTCTCAGGTAAACCATCACTCTTGTGTTATGAACTCGGGGCGGGGGTTATCTCTTGGGGTGCTGTAGTCGAGATCAAGATGTGGTTGTCACCTGGGAGTTTTATTTATTTGTAGAAAGTAAAGGAGGCAGGAAATTTCTATCCAAAGCTCTATTTTCCCACACAGAGGCTTAGCCATTACTTGTATGAGTATTTGGTCAATTACATTTTGACTTCTTTGCAGTGAGCTACATTTATTCCTTGAGCTACTGTCAAGCTCATCCTGTTTACAGCAGGTCTTCAAAATACTGTGTTATACAGACCTTGAGAATCTTGTCCTATCTAACATGGTCCTCATTGAGCTCAAATTAAGTCCCCTCCTTCCCCAGGGTTTCATTTATTTTTGGACTGCAATAGTCCATTTGTTTACTGATGTTTACAAATTATTATTATCTTTACCTAAGGATATATATTTTTTCGTTGATTTTTTTTGAGAGAGAGAGAGAGAGAGAGAGAGAGAGAGAGATACATTGCTTGTAAGTTCCCCAACCAGGGTTGAACTTGCAACCTGGGTTTGTGTCCTCCTGACTGGGAATCAAACCTGTGACCTTTCAGCCTATGGGCTAATGCTCTAACCAACTGAGCCACACCAGCCAGGGCTCAAATTATGTTTTCAAACATTGTATTCTTTGTTTTGCGTGGTCACTGAAATCTGTTGCTGACTTGTATTTAGATAGATTTCCTTGAAAACCAGGAGCTGAAACAAACAAAACAGACATCTCTCTCCCAGCCTTTGCAGACTGTCTCTTCTCTAGGGTACTCCCACAACACTTATCCAAGTTTGCACTAACCCTAAAAATTTGCCTGAGTTGGAAGCTTTGGGTTTTCTTAAGCCTATTCTAAACGTGCTTCTTGTCCTGGACATATGTGTGGCTTTCTAAATTTTCCTATATATGCTTTTGAATATCCTAATTTCCCAAAGTAACCCTCCGCCCTCAGCTTTTTCTCCCAGGTTATAGGTGGTCTATCGTGCATCTCAGCTGTTATCATTCTACCTAGGTATTGTGGACTGTTTGTTTGCCTTACACCATTTTTAATCAATGCCTGCTGATTTTCTGAGTTTCAAGTTAGGTAAAACAGAGATGAGTGCTTTGCTTCTGTCCTTTTCAGGTACCCCCAGAGAGGCTAGAATAGAACAGACATGAACAATAATTTGTGAATAAGGTTTGCTCTGCTCCTTCCAGTAAAAGGGACCAAGGTCCATACTGATGCTGTGGCTGCCATCTTCATGACTGCTGTGACATCAAGGAGGGCTGGGGAAGGACAGGTAAAAGTGCCACAATGTCTTCTTACCATTTGCTTTTATTTTTATAAAGTTTCCAGTTTCGCCAAGATATAATTGATATATAGCATTGTGTAAATAGGGTGTACAGTATGATTTGGCTTTCACATATTATGAAATGATTACTACAATAAATTTAGTAAATATCTATATATATGAATAAAAGACGCTTCTTTTCTAGTGTTGAGAACTCTTAGAATCTACTCTCATGACAGCTTTACGCTCTACTGCCGGACTAACTGTAGTCATCATGTTGTACGTTACATCCTACATGCTGGCACTCATGCACCTTATGACTGGAGGTTTTACCTTTTGGCCACGTCCATCCAATTCCCCCGCTCCCTGTTTATGGTGACCACAAATCAGCCCTCTTTTTCTTCAAGTTCCTGTTTGTTTCTGTGAGATCATACAGTATTTATTTTTCCCTCTGTGACTTATTTCACTCAGCATAACACCCTCAAAGTCCATTGAAGTCCATTCAGGTTGTAAATCACCAGACTTAACTTTTTTTTTATCACCAAACAATATTCTACAATGTGTGTGTGTGCCGCAACTTCTTTATCTGGACACTTAGGTTGCTTCCATGTCTTGGCTGTGGTAGATGATGCTGCTGTGCTCCTTCGACATGTTGGTGCAGACAGTCCTTGGACTCAGTGTTTTTATTTCTTCAGATATACCCAGTAGTGGAAATGGTGGATCATATGGTTGTTCTAGTTTTAATTTTTTGAGATACCTCCATACTGTTTTCCATAGTGTTACCAAACAAAACTGAGGTTCAGCTGCCTGCCGTCATGAAAGTTGAACTTGTGAGGTAGGTGCTGATGCAAAAGGGAAAGTGGTTTATTCAGGTGCCACACAACCTGGGAGAAGGTGGACTCCGTCTCAAAGACCATCTCCCTCTTCCTGCTCAGTTCTGACAGGGATAGGGAGGGAAGGGCCTTTTATAGTTTAGTTATCCTTCTAGCTTTGGCATGCTCGGGCCTATGCATTCCTCTTTTAATCTTTCCATGCATGTTAGGGCCCTACCCACTCACAACGCTAGCTGTCTGGTGTGCTCATCGTAAGAACTCCCCCCTGCCACCATCTTGGACAGTGGATGGAGAGTCTGCTGGCACTCCCACTGACTGCTTTATGGTAACAATAGTGGCTATAGCAATTTACATTCCCACCAACAGTGCAGAAGGGTTCCTTTTTCACCTCATCCTCACCAGCACTCATTATCTCATGTCTTCATGATGAGAGCCGTCCTCACAGGGTGAGGTGATGCTGTGGTTTTGGTTTGCACTCCCCTGATGATTAGTGAATGTGAGCACTTTGTCATGTACCTGCTGTCCATTCCTGTATCTTCTCTGAAACACATCTATTTGTGCCTTTGCCCATTTTAAAATTGGATTGTTGTTTGGCTATTGACTTGCATGAGTTTTTTCTACATTTTTGTGGCCTAAAATATGATCTATCTGAGAGCATGGTCCTGTGGGCAAGAACACGTACTCTGCTGTTGTTGGATGAACTGTTTTGTGTGGTCCATCAGGCACGTGTGGTCTCTAGCATGCTCACATCCACTCATCGATTCTTGTCTGCATGATCCACCCACTGTTGAGAGGTGGGTATTAAATTCTCAACTTTTAATGCACTGCTGTTTATTTCTCTTTTTAGCTGTTAGTTTTTGCTTTAAATATTTAGGTATTCTGATGTTAGGTGCATGAATATTTATGATTATTATATCTTCTTGATGGATGGACCCCTTTATCATTATATAATGACCTTCTTTGTCTCTTTTATCATTTTTAAAGTCCATTTAGTCTAATATATAGTTACTCCTGCTTTTTTTGTTACCATTGGCTGAAGATATCTTTTCTGCCCATTACTCTCAGTGTATGTCTGCATTTTTTTTGGAATTTTTATAAAAATTTACTTGAGCCAGGGGACGTTCCTGGAAGCAAGTTCTCAACAGACTGAGAAAAATGCTTCCAGAATGTGTGCATCCTTAGGGCCAACGTGAGTCTCTTATAGACAGCATGCTGTTGGGTTCCTTTTTTTTTTTTTAAAATCCATCCAGTCATTCTGTGTCTTTAACTATGTAATTTACTTATGTGTAATTAGTGATAGCTGAGGACTTACTGTGACCTTTTTGTTAATTGTGTTGTGGCTGTTTTGTAGATAGTGTTCTTCGCTTTCTATCCTGCTTTCTTTGCAGTTTGATGTCTTTTGGCCTTGGTGTACTTTGACCTTCAATCATGTCCTTCTGTGTCATTACTATAGGTTTTCCCCTTGCACTGTAGTTGCCATGAGGCTGCATCAAATATATTAAAATCATAACATCTTATTTTTTTGGTCCTAATAGTTTTCATCTTTTATTAAACTAATAAAATACAGTATATTCTGAAACATCCCATTGGGGTCTAATTCAACACCTCATTATTAAATGGTAATGTTTCTGCATCAAAATGTATGAGTATGCACCCCCAAGAAAGACCAGTGAAGACTGAAAAGATTCTCATGTCAGTGTTTACAGTCATACCTTGGAACTCGTCAGTCAGAAGTTGTCAAACCCTGTACTCATCACAATTTTAAAATTTTATTTTTTAATTATTGTTCAATTACAGTTGTCCCCATTTTTCCATTACTGTTTCCTGCCCTACCCACCCCCTCCTCCCACATTCAAGCCTCTCTTCCTTTGTCTTTGTCAATGGGTCCTTTATACATGTTCCTTGACTTGCTTGACCCTTCCCCTTCTTACCCCCGTTACTCCCCTACTGCTTCCCTCTGGTCACTGTCAGTTTTTTCTTTATTTCAATGTCTCTGGTTCTATTTTGCTTGTTTGTTTGTTTTGTTGATTAGGTTCTACATCTAGGTGAGATCATATGGTACGTGCCTTCTACTGCCTGGCTTATTTCACTTAGCATAATGCTCTCCAGATCCATCCATGCTTTTGCAAAAGGTAGGAGCTCCTTCTTTCTTTCTGCTGTGTAGTATTCCATTGTGTAAATGAATCACAGTTTTTTGATCTATTCATTTACTGATAGGCATTTAGGCTGTTTCCAGCACTTGACTATTGTAAATAACACTGCTATGAACATTGGGGTACATAGGTTCTTTTGAATTGGTATAACACCCTATTTTAAACTGATAACTTTGCTATCCTAAAAGAATTAGTGCTCTTTTCAACTTGAACTTCCTTAAGTCTGCTGGAGTATCCATTGGAGTGTTGATTGGCTGTGCAACTTTCCAAGTATTCCCAGTCTGGGTTTTTGATCAGGTGGGTCTGGGAGGTCCACTTAGCAGTGGGTTGGACTGCAGATTAGCTCCCCTGCCCCAGCAAGGCCAGGAAGGTAACTCCAGGCATCCTCACAGAGCTCCTGGTCAGGCTTTCTGGTCAGAAGGGGCCAGGAGCTACATTCCACAGTGGGTGTGTGACAGGATAGTGGAAACTAGGGAATTCCTGGGCAAGTGGAATGGGGAAGCTGAGATAAGACAATTAAACGAGGCCAAACAGTTTGAGCAATTTATAGCCAGCTGGTGAATTGAAAGAACTTATCTCTCCTAATCAAGGACACTTGAGAATAAATGGTTTATACCTCTCCATCCTAACCAGAAAGTACATAGTTTAAGTCTCCTTGGTCTGGGGGATAGAGAACAGAGACCCTATTAATTCATTTGTGCCAGCTAAACCCAGGGACAGGTGAAGTCAGGGGAAAAAGAACAAAAACCCCATTAGAGCTGGACAGACCCAAGGGGGTCTGTCCAAAGAATAGCAGTCCAAAGAATACTTTCCCTAAGAATAATCCCCTAAGATTCTCCTCTGCAGGAAAAGGATAAAAAGTCTCCAGGATGAAGATTCAGTGTGGGCTCGCTCTAGCGCATGCCCATGCCTATTTCCTGGGCATGAACTTCTTACCTCTTCCTAGACTCCAAGGGTCCCCATGAGACTTGCAGCCAGGGCAGCAGCAGGCAGCAGCAGCTTCACCTGGACTTTTCTCTGACTTCCCAGTGAGCTAACAGCAGCCCTGCCTTGGTTCACTCCTTTCCTTATAACATTTGTATGGAGCCAAAGCAGAACTCTCTCTAGACTCTCTCCTGTTACTTCTACCCTAAGTCCTCCCTTTATTTCACTGTCCCCAGCCTTAATAAACGTACTCTCAAAATCACCTGGATTTGTGCCATGAAATCTTCTCTGCACAAAGTCAAGAACCCACACCCTCCAGGCCAGTCTCTGTCCAGTAGGTAACAGGTGTGGTTGTTAATTAGCTCCTCTCCCTGGCCGGAGTAAGGGAGCCAACTCCAAGCTCAGAAAAGCTGTTTGTTTCTGGCCTTTACTCAAGCCAACCTGCACCCCAAATTCCCTGAACAGTGTCCCTGGTTTTGCTCCTGGACAATCAGCTCTGCCTGCAGTACGCAGCTCCAGCACTTCTGTACTGTTTATTCAGCTTCCAGGTGTTCCAACAAGGTGTTCCCTGTGATGTAAGACTGGATGGGGACTCTCAAGAGGTGACCAACAATGGTCGGGCAGCTGGAGGTGCACCCTGGGTTCTCTTTCCCCACTGGAGGAAATGCAGGCCTGGGGGAGACCTGCTGGTTTGCTGCTGCCCTGGCCTGAGGGAGAGAAAATGCGGTCAGTGTGGAGCTGCTCCTCTTACTTTTCCAGCGCAGCCTGTCTTGGTGTCCGTGGTGCAAGGAGGGCTTCAGCTTCATCCCGGCCCCTAGGACTCTCCCCATGGTGTTTCGCCCATGAATAGTTCAGTTGTTCTCGTGGGAGGAGCAAAGTCTGACTCATGTCTCCATTTGGGTGACTTCCTACCATCTTAAGGTTGCCTTTTTCTTGATTGCTCGGTTGCTATAAACTTCTGTTTTTAAGAGTTCTGACAAAGCTGGCTGTGTCTGCTGCCACTCGTTTTCCAGTGTTTCTGTGGAAGGAAAAGTTCTTGCATCTGTCTGCTCCATCATTTTGCTCACATGTGTGGTGTTTTTAAACTTGAATGTTGTGGTAGGATTATTATTAGCTGGAAGGAAATAATTCCCTGAGTCTTTTGTGTCATTAGAAATAGAAAAAAATGATATATTAGAATTTTCATTTTCCAGGGGAAGGTTAGTCTAAGCCCCACCAAAAGGGCTCCTATGTCCTAGACACCATTCAAAGCATTTCATGTCTTTTCACATTCACAGAAACCTTGTGAGGTAGATGCTTTTACTTTGTTTTAGAAACGAGATAGCTTCAGAGAGGTAAGCACCTTGTTTAAAGCAGCACAGGGGGATAGGCAGTGAGGCTGGTGTTAAAACTCACTAGTGTCTGAGTCAGAACTCAATTAAAGTCAATTTAAAAAAATGTCTCCAGGGTGGAGGTGAAAAAAGGTATATAAGGGGCAATAAATGGTAATGGAAAGAAAATACAATAAAAAATAAACTACTAGAAACAAATAAAAAGTATCTCCAGACTCTATCAGAATATGATGGGAAGGTGGGGGTGGACATGAGTGTTTTAAAAGCTCCCAGCAGGACTCTAATGCACAGCTAGTCTTGAGAACCGCTGCTCTTCACGTCCTGCCTCACACAGAAACAGCAGGATGCAGGGGAAATTCAAGGCAGGTTATTTTGCTCTAAATTAGGTGGACAACCAAAATGCCCAGTTACCGTCTTCAGTGAAGTCAACAGAGTGACCGTGTCCTAGTTTTCTGGAAATCTTATTCCTGCAAACCAGGGTGGCCGGTTACCATAGCAGCAAGACATGTGTGAAATTTAGCTATCTTTAATATCCTTCTTTGATTTAAATATCCTTCATGTGTTCCTGCAAATTGTAGCACAACAAGGAAAGTGGTTTTCCTACATGTTCCTTTAGCCTTAACAAATCCAAATGTGTCTAGGAATGTTCTGCATTTTTCAATGGACTATCAGTGGTTCTAACTTTCCCACTTCACAGATCCTTTAGTTTTGCAGGAATTTTTAAAGGGTGCTCTGTCCACCCCCTAGGCCAAAAGAAAGAGTGCAGTTTATTAATCATTTATGCTCAAATATTTTAAATAATAGACATAAATTTTAAAAATTGCATCCTTAAAACATAATTAGTAATGGCAATGTGCGTTATCTGTCAGCCACTATGCAGTTTATCAAGGCTAGTAATCAGATTGGGCACCACCACTCACTTCCTGTTCCACAAGGAACTACTTTTTATCACAGCAACCCCTGGCACACCAGCTCCACCAGTGTATCTTGTTTTCTAAAGTAATGTAATACGATCATGTTGAAACTGAGCAACTTTGAGCTCTAAGTTCCAGTCATTTCCGACAATTGTCAAGTACTGCTGTCCCCCTTGAAAATTTTAAATGCTCCATGATGTCTCTGTGAGTTTACATCCCGCCCCAGAGCATCTCAGTTCACAGCCGGGGAACCATGGGCCTGAAGGCAGTTAGTTCTGCCACACAGCCATTCATGTGAAAATACTCAAATGAACAGTCAAACTCAATGCTCTCTTGACATTGAATAAAAAACCTATAAACTCTGTTAACAAACCTTAATTCAATTTTTTCTGGACTAACTCTATAAGGCTTAAATGTTTAAGAGGATATTGCCAACATAAATTAGTTTATGATCGTCTTACAGACTTTTCCTGGACATTTCTGGTTAGATCATACGAACCCCTAACATTAAACACTAACGGGGCAGTGATTATGACTCTTGGTGGAAATGTGTTAAGTGTAGGTTTGTTTGTGCAGAAAATGGGTTAAGAGCACTAGTCTAATGGACTGTGTGTGCTAAGAACAAAAGTATCTCTGGATATCCCTATTGGTTTTTTTCAGTAAACATTCACCAACGACCTTTGAATACAAGATTCATGAAGAGCAATTAGTATGGTCTTCAATGTTGCTCAGACAATTGGTAACACTGTCAGATAGTCCCCTAGTCCAGATACTTGTCTGACCTATATTTAAAAAAACTGATGTACAATTAAAGTACAATAAAATAACAGATCTTAAGTTTCCTGATCAGTGGGTTTTTAACAACTGAACACGCCCATGTACCCACCATGCCAATCAAGGTAGAGCATTTCCATCACTATGGCGAGTTTCCTTTCTTTTCATTTATCCATCATTTAAATTATATTTTTACATTTAGTATACATCGAATCATAGTATGTATTCTTTTCTAGCTTCTTTCTTTTAACAAGTTTATGAGATCTTATTGTTTTGCATTAATGCATTTCCAGTGAGGAGTTTTCCATTGTATGAATACAGTTTATCCATTTTGTTTAGTTTTGGGCCATTAAGACTCCTAACAATACTCTTGTCCAAGATTTTTTGTGAATGTGTTTTTACTTTCTTGGGTAAAGATCTAGGAGGAGAAGTGCTGAGTTGTATAGTAAATGAATGTAAGTAATCAGAAACTGATGAACAGGTCTCCGAGTGTTGTTCCATTTACACCTCCATCAGGATTTATGAGTGTTCCAATGGCTTCTTATTCTCACCATTTGGTGTCAGTCTTTTCAGTCATCCTAGTGGATGTGAAACGGCATAGATCGCTGTACAGTAGCTTTAATTCAGACTTCTTAGAGGTCCTGACTAATTTTATAGAAATTTTAAATTTTGATAAAGTCCAATTTCTTTTTCTTTTTTGGTTACTACCTTCTGTGTCCTACTCAAGAAATCTTTACCTACTCCAAGATCAAAGGCATTTGTTCTTCTACAAGCTAACTGTTCTAAGTTTTACGGTTAGACCTATAATTCACCTCTATTTTTGGGGAGGCATGTTTGCAGGTAAGGGAGCTGCCTCATTTTATTTTGTATATTCAGTTGTTCCACTAATATGGTTATAAAGATTCCTTTTCCCACTGACTTAACTTGGCACCTTGGTCAAAAATTGGTTGCAGTCATGTGTGTAGGTGTATTGCTGAACTCTTGATTCTGTTCCATTAATGCAGTAATCTATTCTTATGCTAACAGCATTGATTACTATTGCTTTAGAGTAAGTCTTGAAATCAGATACAGCAAGTCTTCCAACTGACCTTCCTTCTTAAGATTAGTTTGGCTATTTTAAGGTCTTTGCATTCCCACACAAAATTTAATTTCCATGTTTTAATCAACCAGTCTGTTTCTTTAAAGCCTGATGGAACTCTGACGGGGACTGACTGCAGAACTACACACCACTTTGGAGAGTCTATGCACTTTAACCAAAGTCTGAGTTTCCCAGTTCATGGACACGCTGTTTCTTCTTTTTATTTAGGTTAAAAAAAAAAAAAACTTAGCAAAGATTTCAATGTAGAGAACTTGCACATCTTTCTATAGATTTGTTCGTAGGTATTTGATGTATTTTGACTCTACTGAAATGTTACTGTTTTAAACTTTATGTTTCTAATCAGATCACCAGCCTGCCCTTGGCTGTACTTAATAGTTCTGATTTTTTTTTTTGGTAGACTGCATAAAGTTTTCTGTGTAAGCAATCATGTCCTTTGTGAATAAAGACTCTTAACTCTTGTGTTCTAGTCATTATGCCTTTTTCTGATTGCTAGGACCTACAGAACAATTTGAACAGAAATGGTGAGTGCATTCTTGCTTTTATATTTCATCATTAAGTATGATGTTAAGTGTAGATGTTTTTGCAAATGCTCTTTATCGGAGAAATTTATATCCCTAGCCTTTGGGTTGGAAGAGGATGTTGCATTTTGTCTAATATGTTTTTGGCATTCACTGAGATGATCATATAGTTTTCCTCTTTTATTCTGTTCATTGGTGAATTACACTTTCTAATGTTAAACAAACCTCACCCTCCTAGAATATACCCTATTTAGTCACAGTGTATTAGTATTATTAATATCCTTTCTATACACTGCTGGTTTCAATTTGCTAATACTTTAAGGACTTTTATTTCTATGTTCATGAATGGTTGGTCTATTATTTTCTTTTCCTATAATATCTTCTTCAAGTTTTGTGCCAACACATAATATTTCTCAGGAATCACCTACATAAATATCACTTTGTTATAAGCCTAAGAAATGCAAACAAAATTTATTTGAAGCATTTTTCATGGTCATTTTTTGTTTCCTAAAAGACAGCATGAGAGAAGTTTTTAAAAAGTAATTTGTCTGATTCTGTAAAAATTTCACATTGTTTATGTGAACAGAAAACTGAAAAAAAATCCAGGAAAAGAACTGAGATATGTGAAGAGTTACTAAGTTGAAGTTCTGTTATTGCTAGTTATGTTCTTTCCACTCATTTCATCCATTTCACGTTACCAGGAAAATAAAAAAAACAAAACAAAACAACTGCATAAGCTTCACAAATGTATTCTGAATATCCTCAACTATAATATATGGTAGATCAAAATCTTGAGGTTCAAACTCCAAGCACAATGAAACTTAGTTGAAAAATATCAAAGTTTAAGCCCTGGCTGGCGTAGCTCAGTGGATTGAGCGTGGGCTGTGAACCAAAGTGTTGCAGGTTTGATTCCCAGTCAGGGTACATGCCTGGGTTGCAGGCTATGACCCCCAGCAACCGCACATTGATGTTTCTCTCTCTCTCTCTCTATTTCCCTCCCTTCCCGCTCTAAAAATAAATAAATAAAATCTTAAAAAAAGAAAAATATCAAAGTTTAAATCAATTTGTAGTTTTGAAAATAGATTCAATATTTTCCATACTATGAAAAGCAAAAGAAATCTCTCTGCCCATGAAAAAAGAAACTTAAAGGGTAAGAACACATCCAAGGCATCTTTAATAAAAATGCAAAAGGCAGAGGGAAGTTTTCAAATGTGTATGTACTTTTACAGTAAAAAAAAATCACAAATTTCATATACAATACAGTACTGGCATTTATGTAAACAACAAAGCTGTACCCCCCGCCCCCCCCCCACACACACCTGTAAACAGAGCAGAGGTCTGACAGAGTGACACTGAAACGAGAACAGCAAGGACCCCTGGCAACAATACCTTTGTGGGAGTGCCAAATGCTTCTCAGCAATGGCTTAAATTTTCTATGTAAGATTCTATTCCTGTATAATTTGTGTAACTAAAATAAACTTTAAACAATTGTTCATCAAGTGAATTATGAGTCTTCACTGCATTAGAAATAACACATCCATCTATTAAAATATATGCAGCTTCAAAGCTAGGGGTGATTGTGTCAGAGGCCACATGCTCAAACTCTACAATATAATCAATTTTTTTTCTGATTATCTTTTGAGCAACAACACACAAAATATATATTTAGGGTTGCCATTGCTATTTTACAAATAGCTTTAAGAAATATTATTAGTAAACTCTCACTTTGAAAAATATTCTCAATCTTAATTGCCTTAAATTTTCCTTATATAAATATTTTATTAGAAAATGAATCATGTGTTCTGAATATTTAAAATACCTTAACTAAGCTTAAAACCAACAACAAAAACCATAAAAAGAAGAGTAGTAACTACCTAGCAAGTAATGACTTAGTATACCAAAAATATACACAAAATTAAAATAAAAATGGCAAATGACACGGGACAGGCACAACACTGTTATCTTTAAATATATGAAGCTCTTACCAACCCCTAAGAAAAAGATGAATGGACATGCCGAAAAGAATTACAAACGGCCCCAAAACAACAAGCATTCACTCCCTAACAGCCCAAACACATAATTAAAATAAGATTCTTTCACCTATTCAATTTGCAGTGAGTTAACTCAATGCTAATACCTATCGCTGGTGGGGACTCATTGGCCTCTCTGACACTTGTGTTGGTACAATACACTGGTACAGATTTCTGAAGGACTATTTGGTAATCATTAGCTATGACAGCCTTAAACATCTCGATCGGTTAATACTTAAGTAATTAATTCCAATTAATATTTCCACTTTAGCTTATTTGTAAATAGAGATCATTAAAATGAAGAGAACTAAAAGATGTTTTTATGGATCAGGATAGAAGTCTCACCAAAGCCAAAGCAGCTACAAGCAAGGTTTCTCCAACCCCTCTCCTGAACTGGAAAAGCAGCCAGAAGAATCAACGGGAAATACGTGTGTTGAATTCTTAACTGCCCCTGTGTGCTTAACAATTCCTGCAAACACCACAGAATCAGGGGAACAGCCTTTCCTGATACCAGGAGGAAGGAGGAGATGGATGAAATATATATATGTATATTTTCAAATTCTGGCCTCTATTACTAAGAATAAAGAGGCACCAGCATCCCACAAACAACCCCCCCAGCAAAAGAGCCAAGTGTGACCATACTAAAATCTACTTTATTACTCTTCTGTACAGTTCAGTCAAACTTCGCTAATTACTGATTTAAGATGGTCTAGGTGATACTGTTCTATGAAGGAGTCAGCTTGATTCAAAGCTCTTATTTTCACCAGTATAAGAATTATTTCTTTGACTTCATCCCTGAAAAACAAAAAAAGCATTTTCCCTTTAACAAATGTAATGTGTAAGAGCACAGTGAATCATCAGCTGTTAATCTGAAACAAAAATTTTACCTTAAATCAATATCTAAAATAGCATAATACAGTGTCTGGCAGAAGTAACGCCTGCTCCAGTGTGGTTGGTAGGGGAATAATATTGGTAGGGTGTAATAATTTATAGTTTTAACTTGAACATTTCACTGAAAATGTCATATGGCGTGCCTGAGTGCGATATTGTTACATTACAGAATTCCATGCTTATGATTTTTAGGTGCGTTATTAATAAAAAAGGAGCCATTATTTGTGCTGGACCCTGTATATTCAGATGCTACCTTTTCCAGTTAATTATAAAGTTCCAATTCAGACTATTTTGTGGATGTATCCCGGCACATTTTAACGTGAATGACTGTTAAGTGCAGAAAAGCAGAGAGAAATCTGTTGTCAGAAATTTGAGCTGTGCTGTGCTGCTACCAGCTTGTAAGGGCTATTGCAGTGGGAGCCCCAGTGGGAGCATTTACCCTACAGACATCATCTAAAGCACAGGTGGCAAACACAAGGTCCACAGGCCAAATCTGGCCCTCCACCTTGTTTTATCTGGCCCAGCACCTTGTTTCTACCCAATGGCAGTGCCGAGCTCCTTGCCCCAATTAAGGAGTAGTTACATTTATCCAGTCCTGAGGCTGATGTGGCCCCCAGTGAAAATGAGTTTGACACCCTGGATAATGCTACAAATCTGGAGTCTGTGATTTCTGGAGAGGTGGTTCCCCTGAACACCACTGTCCTTAAGCCCCTAAACACCCGATGCTGTGAATGAGATACATGACATAGAGATCTGGTTACTGTGGGGTAAACCCCAGGGTGCAGGCCTGTACTTAAAAAGTCTTCAGATTTTAAAAATGGCCAGGAAAATTAAAAACATATTAAAAACATGCTTAATAAGAGGCTCTGACTTCTGGTTTTAATTCTGAATTGCCCTGTGCTCTAGTTTTCTGGATGTGTTTATTTTGGAAGAGATTTACATTTAAAAATATAAACTGTAACTGAAACACCGATAAAAGGTACAATAAGTATAAAAATATGAACTACATATATGTATGAGGTGTGATTATATAAAATAGTGATTCCAAAGGTTGCACATAAAAACATCTAATAATTTTACAGTAATAGTCTCAACAGATTCTTGAAAGTAGAGTGAAAGTACAAATCTTTCTAAAAATTGCTGCAGATATAATAGAATCCTTGAACTATGCTTATGGAGGTACAATGAAATATGCAGTACCTGAATTCACTTGTAGATAATTTATGTGCAGACTGCAGTAAAAACTGGATGAAGTTTTCTAGCTGGGGAATAGATGTTCTCATGGCAGAACTTTCAAACCATTTTTCTGGTAAATATGCTGTTATCTGTTAATCAAAACACATGGTTGTTTTTCATAATGACAGTCACCATCTGAGGACTTTTGCTGACATGGCACCATTTAATCTTCGCAGTGATCATGCAGGTTATGTGTTACTCTGTTTTGTAGTACGGTTAAATAGATTTTGAGAATTTGCCTTTCTTTGTCAAGGTTATACACTTTTTAAAAATTATATTTTAACTCCAAGAGATTAAAATATGCTACTTTTTATGAATACCTTCTAGTGGCACTTGTAATATTTTCTTTACTCTGTATTCCTGAGCCATTATATCTGTGCAAACCATACTTTACAATTAAACACCAGAAATGCCTAAACACAAAATACTTTTAGTTATCACAACTATAAAATACATACATTTAATATTGTTTCACTAAGACATTTGTTGACCTAGCATATAATCTACATAAACAAATTAGTGTTAAGGAACCAAGTAGGTGATTCTAAGATATACAGAATAAAAAAATTATGGTTTTGATTTTCTTCGAATTTAATACATTGCTTTAAATGTCCGTGTAAAGCAATGTCTGTGCATAAAGTCAGCGTATGTGCATTCAACTTTTCTTTGGAAAAAAAATAACACATCATTATCCTTAACACATACAGGCAAAAACAGAAAAATGTAACAAAATAAATGAATAACTTCACAATAGAAAGAAGAATAAAAAGGAGAGAAAAGGGGATAAAGGAAAAACCTGAGGTCATACTATTCAAAGAAATTCTTAGACAATCAAATAGATCTTCAGTTGGGAAGATCAGATCAGTATTTATATAAAGTAAAAGCAGGGAGAAAACACACCACATATTTATTATAAAATGTTAAATGAAAGTTCTCGGATTCATTCTTTTTAAAATAAATCTGATTGGTCAGCCTTGAAAACAGAGATGAGAAAAGATTTATCCTACTATCCTACTCCTTAATCACTCTTTGCAATTTTTCACAAAAAATGCAGACACATTGCTTGCCTAAGGCAGGAAGTCCTATAAGTTTTGTTATGCAAACTGCATTTGTTTCAAGTTCTGAAACCAACCCTTATTGGCTTGTAATTTAATGTCATTTGCACCTGGCTCACAAGTCTCAATGGTAAGTCTCACGGAACCATAAAGATTTTCCATAAATGATCCCAGGGCATAAAGCCACACTGTCTTGGCTAGGCTAACTAGCCACAAGCTGTGGAGGGCGTGTCAGTGTGTCTTCTCCTCTACTTCTGCATGGTGCACTCTCATGGTCAAAGAAGATTAAATGGAACCGGAAACATGCAGCATGGATGATGATTTAAACTTTTGGTAGATAATGTAGTTTAAAACTGTATGATATAAAAACCACAGCCAGAAAAATCCTGGGTAGGAACTGCAACCTAATGTGTTATATATATATGTGTGTGTATGTGTATATATATATATATATTTTCTTTTTAAAATTTGTATTATAAAGTAACTAGTTTCTCATTTCTTATAGATTCTTTAACAACATGAATTTTATCTTATGGATAGACAGTAATGTTTTTAAACATTTTGGTTGTCTTCAATTATCTTCTATTATAAATAATGTTACAGCAATATTCCTTGTACTCAAAATCTGTATGGTCACATCTGATTTTTAACTTAGAATAAATTCCTAGAAGTAACATTGCTAAGTCAAAGGCTACAAACTGTAAAGGTTTTGTATCAATGTCAAAACAGTCTCCAGAGTTGCCTCTCCTTCCTCCAGTGCAGAGACTGTTTCCCAGAACCGCTGGCTCTTGCATTCCAGGTGAATGGCACCCTGGAATGAGGTGCTGCTTCCCCTTGCTTATGACAATACTGGCAATTATAATGAAAACAACAGCAATCAAGTTTGCCAGCACAACAGGTAAACTAATATCCCTACTGTACTATTTGCATTCTCTTTTTTCTTAAAAAATATTTTATTTATTTATTTTTTAGAGAGAGGGGAAGGGAGGGGGAAAGAGAAAGAAACATCAATGTGTGGTTGCCTCTCATGTGCCCCTCACTGGGGAGCTGGCCTGTAACCCAGGCATGTGCTCCCCTGATTGGGGATCATATAAGCGACCCGTTGGTTTGCAGGGCAGCACTCAGTCCACTGAGCCACACCAGCCAGGGTTGCATCTCTCTGATTATTAGTACTATTAATCTTTCCCACATGTTTACAGGTTATTTTTTGCGTATCATTTTTCGGTGAATTGCCTGTTGAATGTCTTTTGGCCATCTTTAATGAACTGTTTACTGATTTGTAAAAATCCTTTTTTATATATGGATATTAATTCTTGTTATATACAGGGATGGACAAAAGTAGGTTTATAGTTATGAGTATGCAAAACAGAGTTTATTGTATTATTTATTTGTGTATTATCATTATTGTTAACCTATTTTGTCTACCAATGTATTATAACTTTTATTTCTCAGTTTTTTAATTCACTTTCTTTTTAGTCTTTTACAGATTTCAAACACAAACAACAGGAGAAAGAGTAAGTACAGTGAGCTCAGTGAACCTATCCTCTAGTTTTAACAATGATTTAGCAATCATGGTGTCTTTTTGGTTAATGTTTTTCTGACCCACTAAAGTGTTTTATCTTCATCAAATCTAACACTTTTTTTCATCATTTCTTCTGCTTAACGTTCAGAAAGGACTCCCTTACCATCAGATACAGTCATTTATCTTTTTAGTACAGTATTTTATTTCATTTTTAACACTTAATTCTTCATTTTACCTGAAATTTATGTGGCTATTTAGTGAGAGGTAGGGGTCTAATATTCTTTTTATAAACAATTAACCTATATACTAAATTTTAAACACTGAGGAGTTGCTTCTGGGTTTCTGGTCTATTAAATAGATTTGTTTGTTATTATGTGGATATCACAATTTTAATTATTTTGTTACAAAATAGATTTTAATGACTGAATTTTTAAAAATGATAAAGTTAGAATCATTTCCTACAGAACTCACCTGGCTGCACTTTTTAACAACATCTGGCCCAGGTGCGGCATTATAAAGAGCTATGACAAGGTAACGATTTAATAGCTTCCCTAGTCCTAGCTCTTGCAAGGTATCATCTGGGAGGAGTCCATTCCAAAGAAGAACATTGTGGAAGAGCTAGAATAAAATAAAATAAAATAAAACGTCAAGTGACTATGTACCTTTTCTCCAAAGAAAAACTAGATGATCCTCCAACAAACATAAGTTGGTCAAACTCTTTTAAACTTTCACTACAATTAGTACTGTTGGAACTTTCAATTTTAGAATCAACAGAAAATATTCTAAATAAGTACCTGATACATTCCAACCTCTACATATTGTTCATCCTATTTTCAGTTTTTAGGACAACCACCCAAAATCCATCTCAAATATCTGCTGGAGCCTTTCCAAATCAAGAGCCGTCCTCAGCCCACACTCTCCTGGAGCCTGGGGCACTGGGTGCGAGACCGCAGGACCCCGGGAGGACTGCCGTTAAAAACGCCGGTGCTGCGGTTACCACTGTGTGTGCCCTTGAGAAATCTGTCAAGCCTGAGAACCTCATTACTCTGGTACATAAAATAAGATTAATAATAACCTGTAAGTTTGGAGATAACTTGGATAAAATACTCCAGAGAAATTTTAATGAAATTTATATGGGTTGCCTTTCTTTTCTCTAAACCCAGATATTTCTGTGAATTTTAGTGTTTTCCACTTTTTTTCCAATACTGTATTTATTACTGTGAGTGCTCAACTACATGCAGTTGTACCAACATGCTTTTCTCTACTTTGTCGTTGTGATGTTGCTCCCTCTTCCTGGAAAGCCTTTTTCTTGACTCAACCACATGACAAAGATGAATTCACCCTATTAAAACTATTTTTACTGAGGTCACCTATGACCTACTAATAGGCAACTCCAATAAACATTTTTAGTCTTTCTCCGAATACTTTCCAATGGCATTTAACACCGTCTTAATTCTTGAAAGCCCCTCACCTAGTTCCCCTGATGCCAATCTCTTGCGATAATTCTAAGTTTCACAGTTCATTCTAGGGCTTCTTTGAAGACTCTGCTTTCTCTGCCCACCTCTTACATAAGTGTTCCCCAAGGTTTTGTCCTTGGCCTTCTTTGCATGGGTCACCCAATCTCCTCAGAGGCTGTCATTCATGACCATGACTCCAAACACTGTATGTGGTTGGCTCCCAAGTCTCTAGCTAGATCTGCCCCCTGCAATTCAGACTCACAAATCCAGTTGCCTCTTAGCCCTCTTTTAGGTATCCTCAGTTAACTATGTCTGAAACAGATCCTATCTTCCCTCTCAAAGCTGTTTTTTCCTGTATCTCTTCCAATGCCCTCAAAGGATGTCATAAGTTACCAGGCTGCTAACGTCAGAAACCTGGCAAGTACTCTACATTCTTCACATTATTAATTAGTCATCAAGCCCTTTCAATGGTTCAGTCTAAATCTTTTGAACTTACCTTCTCCTTACCATTCCTGTTGCCACTGACTTAGCACTGACTTCATCCTTTATCTCTTAGACCAGGGGTTAGCCAGCTGTGGTTTGTGGGGTAATCCAACTTACTGCCTGTTTTTGTAGAGCTGGTGAACAATTGTTTTTATTTCTATTTTATTATGTTTCATTTTTTACATTTTTCTTTCTTTGGTGATGTGATACTGTCTCAAGCTGTATGTGACATACGGCTGATTTTTGTGGTACCACAGGATCTAGGTTTAAGCCCTTTAAGTGACTATAACCCAAGAACAAGAAGACAGAAATTGCTATTACCACAGCACTGCTTAAAACCCATTTCATTTTAGGTATTCTTATACTCTTGATATGATCATAGGCTGATTTTTACATTCAGATGGAGTCATAATGTTCACGTAACTTTTTGCTCTTATTTCATGTATTTAAACTGGCACCAACTCTATCCACAGTTCAAGGAGGTGTCATTCTCAATGAATGGGATGCCACAGTACTTGATGTTACTATCTGCCCACTGCTGCAAGGCATCATTCAAGATTTCCTGGGTCAGGTGTGTGCAAATTCAAAGACCACAATTTTGAACTCAGTGGGTTCCTTCACTTCCTTACTGGTAACTCAAGAAGGCATCCTAGGTTGAAATCTCTCCTTTGACAGAAAGCTCTCTGCACTTGCGTGTACCTTGTCACTCTCAATTGTGGCAGGAAATGGAAAAGTTTGCTTTGATTTCATTCAGCCCATGTTATGAAAAACTTGGAGTGAAGCAAAGCAGTAGGAAAGACTAACTCAACAGCATCTTTGGAAAACACTGAGTTTGTCCACAGGAAGCTGACTAGGATACTCTCTCCAGGATACCTCAAAAATCACCGATCCCTTTTACTACTCTTCACGTGTAGTGTTTATGGACACCATGCCAGGACAGCCTCTGGGAGGAGGAGGCATCCAGAGGTCTCCTTGCCCAAGGTGGACCTGGAGAGCCCTGTGCAGGCAGGGCTCCTGGGGCATTGGTGTCAGGGTGGGCTGGAGCTGCACCGCCTTGCTGGGCCCAGGCCCCTCCTCCTGCCCAGCGCCTCCTCCCTCTACCTGGTGTTTATACTTTTAAATTATTTAAAAAAAAAGAAGAAAATTTTGTGACATGTGAAAATTATGATATTTAAATTTCAGCATCTATAAGTAGAGGTTTTAATTGAAACAGCCATGCTCATTTGTACTGAATTGTCTATGACTGTGTTTGCACTACAGTGGCAGAGCTGAATAGTTCAACAGACTAAAGGCTCAAAAAATGGTCTGGTCCTTTACAGAAGTTTGTTGATGATCTCTACTTTATAGTAAACTGGATTTGAAAGAAAAGTTTTTTTCATTTTTGCAGTTCTTGGCTTACCTTTAGACCTGACCAGAATTGCCTTTCTTGGAACTTTGAATGTGGTGATGTTTTGTTTTCTACAGCACTAATTTGAAATAAAAGAGAAAGGAGACAATGCAAACAATTGTTAATCTTTCAGAAGGAGAGTTTAAAAATTTGTTTTTTTAAGCAACCAAACTAAACCCTAATGGATTATGAATGGAGGTGCTCTGACGATATAAAAATGACAAATGCATGCACCTGTTGACCCAACAAATCTGTTTTTGAAAATGGCTTGTTTGCCATTAGGTATACTTGCACATGCACAGAATGTCTATAAAATTACTCACAACACTGTCAGCAGTGGTTTGCCACTTATGTGCCTGTTAGTTACAGTATATCTATATGGTAGCATATCATGCAGCTTAAAAAAGAATGAGGAAACTACTTATATGATGACATGTATAATGACAAACTGGTTATAAGATATCAAAGATGTCAAAAAAGTAAGGAACAAAAAAAAAATGTACAACTGTTTGCAATGTACTTCCTTTGCTACAGAAAGGAGGGAAAATAAGATTATAACATATGTAAGTATTTAACTCTAATTGAATAAAGAAATTCTGGAAGGGTAAAAAATTACTAACAGTGATTGTTATTGCATGCATTTATGTACACAGCAGAGGAAGGTCAAAACTGGGGTGAATGAAAGTCAGGAGTGGGAGGGAGTAAGATTTTTCATTTTAAATATAAATAAAATTTTAAGAAGATATACTTTTGAACCATGTGAATATATTACCCGTCTAAAACATTAGAAAACAAACCATAAGAAGGCTGAATTTTTACACAGATATCTTTTCTTGATTCACATTGACCAGAAAGCTTAGAAGTGTCTTTCTCTTCTCTCCATAAAGCAGTTCCATCCTGTGAGTACTTGCTGGGTAGCTTCAGTTCATGATCTATTACTATAACTGATGTCTTCTTAGCAAATGTATGAACATGCATAAAATACTACTTGTTTCATAATTTAAAACAAATAACAGTTCATAGATGCAGTTTCTGGCCCCTCAGTGATGTTCCCGGCCTATGCTTTGCTTTCTCTGTGCCCGGCACTGTTCTGAGCATGCTTTGTTTTCATACTGTCCTTTGAGACAGGCATTAACTTAATGTCCCATTTTACATTTGAGGACATAGAAAGGCCACCGTCATTATCTAGTAATGGTGAATCTGGGCTCCAGAATCTGTGATTTTAATTACTCTGCCATGCTACCTGTCATGTTCTTAAGAATAACATTACAAAACCCCCCCACTATATCCAAGGGGTACATATATGGTACATAGAAGATGACTGAGAAATATCTGTTAAAACCTCAATTTGCATCTTATTGTGCATAAATATGTTTTGAAAATATTTAATATAATTTCTTTTGTATTATATTCTTAAATCTCTATTATATGATTAGCTAATTCATACAATCTAGAAATTAATACCTCTTACCTCTTTGGATACAGAGGAATAAAAACATCATCTTCTATTGCTTTCTTCATTCTTGAAACAATGGATTTAAGTAAATCCTATTAGTCAAAAATTTAAAAGCATCAGTGATAGTCATAGGTGGAAACATATTTACCAAGAGAGGTAATTTACTCTGTACACACACAGAATCAGGTGTTAAAGTATCAATTAGGAACGAGAGAACTTTATTGAACCACATTACTGCGTATCACTGCAGTTAGTACATGCTCATGGCTGTACAGTGTTCTGTTGCATGACACTACTGATAGGACATTTGGATGGTTTCCAGTTTGAGGCTATTATGAATAATGCTGCTATCCAAGTTTTCATACATGTCTTTTAGGAAGTAGTGGTGTGTCCCATTTATATTCCAACTGGCTGTGTATGAGAAAACTTGTTTATTTATACCTTTACTAAAAAGTGGTATTTTGAAAAACTGTTTTCAATTCTGGTTAGTATTTAGTCATATTTTATTATGTTTTTAGTTTTTTTGTTGAGTAATGTGATGCTGAGTACTCTCTCATACTCTTATTTGCCATTTAGACATGCCCTTTTACAAATTACTTAATTGAGCTGCTTGTCTACATATCTATTAGGTCTACCTCTTTCTTACAGATTTGTAGAAACCTTTTATATACTCTAGTTGTGAGTCTTTTGGTGGTTTGTTAATGTCTTTTGGTGCAGTAAACATATTTTGGCAGATTAATTTTTTATTTGTATATAAAAAACTGGAAACCAAAATATTCAACCATAGCGACTTTTAGGAACATTAAGTTATAGGCATCATTCATATTGCATGAAACATTATTTAGCTAGTTTATGAAGAATGCAGTAACATACAAATTTAAATATTTAATTAGATAATATTAAGTGGAAGAAGTAGGTTACAAATGTACATGTCTGTCACGATTACAACTCTGAAATAAAGTTCTGGACAAAAATATCCTACAATGGTATGAGCCCTTCAACTAGGATGAAAAGACAAGGGGAGTTAAACAATTTTTCTTCATATATTAGCAACATTTCTATAATAAGATAGTGTTCTTATTCTTAAAAAGGAATCCACATTTGAAAAACGCAGTGGCCTACTGCACGCTAAGGTGAAAGTTCTCTGCGTCAGTGACAGTGTGTGTGGCACAAAGTAAACTGTCACATACCCCACACTAACTAGATTACTCAAAAATGAAGACGCCAACTAAATATTTTTCATAAAAAGTATCTCTAACTGAAGTCCTATTTCTCATTCCACATAAATGTCTGTAGCATATTCCTCAAGTGGCCACGCAGCAATATTCAATAAACATTAAAAACAAAAACTCAATGAATAGGCCATTTTTATCCATGAGACTTTTCTATAAGTTTGATACTGATTTTAAATTGTTTAAAACAAAAGAAAACCTAAATTCACATATTTTAAAATTTAGCTTATTAACTTTTCTGAGTATTAAAATACATTATGTGATAGAAAATTTCTCCAAACAGTAAAGTTTTTTTAACAACTAGATACCCGCATCTTTGTATATATACTTTAAAACAGCTTTGAAAAGGCACTTACAAGCTCCAGCTAATTATTTCCTCTAAGATTACATGCTTCTTGAAGGCAGAATCATGATAGAACCCCTCTTCTCCTTCTTCTTACAGTTCCCCTACTTCATGATAACAATTCAGGCACAAAAATCTAATGGTATTCAGAATATGGATAGGACATGCCTCCTTGCTCTTCAACCACTTTGGTAATTCTACTTTGGGTGCTCTCCAGCCTGTCAATGTTATAGCTCAACATAAAATTCATTTACTTATTTAACTGCATGAGTATACAATAATTTTCATAAACAAGAATGATAAAACACAGTACTACAATAAAAGATTCAATAGACTCTCACCAAGGCCTCTAAAAAGTTCCTCTTTATGTCCAGCAAAACTCAATTCTAAATTATAATACAATGCAAATTTATTCTATTGAACTCTGAATCCTTAAAAAGATCATTGCTCTTTGGCAGATAATAAATAATTATTACTATAGTGAATGTTAGCCTAATTGTAAAATCATTGTCACAGCAAGGCCACAATGCCACTAGATTTTTGCCAAAAGAACAAAGGAAATGAGATTTTTTTTTTCCTTTAGAAGGAATGAATCTATACTAACTCATTTATGGCTATTCATCTCTGCAGGGCCAATGCGCATTCCCAGACCTGAGGGATGGCTGGCTGGGCCACGAGAACACAAGTCAGGCCACTGAACAGAGAAATAAGCTAATAAGAATAGAAACAATTAACCTGGGTCTTATTATATGTATGTGCATCCTGTAATAATGATAACCATTCCTGTCAAGAGTATTCAGGAGTATCAAAGTGTCTTTTGTATTATTAGTATAAACAGAAAAAAAATGGTCAATTATAGTTCCTATAAATCAGAACTAAGTATGTTTCCCTCAAATAGTTTTCTGGTAATTATGCCTTGTGTGTCTTCTGTAAAAAAGATTTATAATAAAATTATGTTGATATATAAATAAAGAAATTTATAACTCTGGAAATTATTACCTGTTTGCCTTTACTAACTTCATCCTCCCAAATGGAAAGTTCATCAAGAATCATTCTGCAGTGTGTTATTAAACTTGTGGTCTGTGAGGTCGACAAAGGATCCCATATAAATTCTACAAAGTCTGAAACAAAAATTTCAGTGGTGCACAATTATTTACTCAATTGCTGTGTTTGTTACATATAAACAACCAAAGCTTTTTAGCAAAGATTACTTCTTTCTTTTTGTGGTTTAAAATCCACACCAGTCATTACCATTACATATTTGTCTACATCCTTAATTTCCTTATCTTTTCGGGTTTGTAGAACTTGTCTGGCTAAACCACCCCTTGTTAAATCCATCTTGTCACCGAGTCTGCGCTTGCCATCGTGAAGCTAAAACATGGCTGGAAAAAAAACTACACTTTAAATTCATCACCATGAAACTCTAGTGAATGCTGAATGCTGCCCAGCAATCACACTGTTCCCCTGGCCCATTCCTTCTCCCTTTCCTCTAGAGGATTATCTCCTGTCTTCTTCCTCCTCATTTATGGAGTTAAGAACCATTAATCCATTAAACCCAAAAGTTAATGGATTTTACTCTTCTGGATGAATGTTTCTTCTCTTCTCCTGTGCTCTCACTCTCAGCAGATTACTTACTAATTTGATGTGAAAATAGAACCAGGCAGAAGAGAAGCTCCCTAAGCCCCTACTTCACCTACCTGCATGTGTGCCCGTACAGCCTAACTTGTCTCCCATTCCTGTGGATGAAGCACTCATGCTCCTCGCTGAGGCCAGCTCTTTATTTGTGCAACAGATCCCAAACCCTTTGGCTTATTTGAAGATTCTGCTCTGGAATTCTGTGCTCTCGCTCCGGTATCATCATCACTTCTATTGGACCTTTCCCATCAGCCTACAATTATTTCTCTTGTATTAAAAATAACTGGTCTCTTGACTCCACTTTCCCCTTCAGTACTGCACTCTTTCTTTCCTTCATTTTAAAACAAAATACAAAAAAAAAATGGCTAAGCTTCCTTCCTCTGATTTCTCTCCACCCATTAACTCTTGAATTCACTTCAGTTACATTGTCTCCCCAACCAGTCACAGATGACCTTTACATCACAAAATCTAATAAATGGCTGAGTCTAATCCCCATCTGATTTATCAGCAACAATTACAACAGTTGATCATTCCCTCTAGAAACACATTCTTGACCTGGTTCCCCACCTACCTCTCTGCTCTCCTTTGCTGGCTGCCTGTCACCTCTTTGATGACGGCATACCTCAGAACTCTGGTCACCTCTCTTTTATCCATATCTATACCCTTAGTATTTAAAGATATCTTGGTGGCTTTAAATGCCATATGTGTGCTCATAAATTCCAAATTTATTTCTCCTATCCAGACCTCTCCTTTAGACTCACATACTCAACTCCCTCATTGACATATCCATTTGCGTGAGAGGCATCTTAAACTCAAGACATGTCAAGCTGAGCTTCTGACACACCTCCTACCCTAAATTTGCTTCTCTCAGTCTTATGGCAAGAAAACCAGGAATCATTCCTGTTTCTTCTCTCTCTTGCTCCACAACCACAACATTAACAAATTCTGTCAGTGTTACCTTTGAAATACATACAGAAGTCAACCACTCTTCAGCACCTCCACTTTTAACATCCCATCCAAGACACTGTATTCTGTTGCTTGGATTACTGCAAAAGCTTCATAACTGGCTTGCCTACAGTTCATTCC
The DNA here is from genome assembly GCF_004126475.2 of Phyllostomus discolor. Lineage (NCBI taxonomy): Eukaryota > Metazoa > Chordata > Mammalia > Chiroptera > Phyllostomidae > Phyllostomus > Phyllostomus discolor. The sequence goes on from NC_040908.2 coordinate 52,656,433, forward strand.
CAACATAGTAACCAGAGTGATTTCACTAAATGTTAAAGTAGACCATGTCACTTCTCTGTTCAAAACTCTTCAAATGGTTCTCTTTCACAAAAGTCCTTACAAATGAGTGCCATTCTTGCTAACCTCTTGTTAATCTCCTCCTTGCTCACTCCACTATAGCTACACTGACCTAAGCACAGTTTGTCAAGTACCTCAGGCTAGCTCCTGCCTTGAGGCCTTTGTACGTGGTGTTTCTGCTGCCTGGGGTGCTGTTCCCTCAGGATTCATATGGCTCACTTCCTTTTGAAATCTGCTCAAGCTCGTTTGTGGCCTTCTCAGGAAGGCCTTCCCTGGTCAACCTATTTTAAATTGTGTTCATCTCTTTTTTTTTTTTTTACTGTACTGGTCCACTTTACATGGATGTTTCTCAATAAATACTGTAAATATATTTCTCTTCCTTATACATTTCTTAACAATATTTTTTTCCTCTCTTTATTGAATTTATTGGGGTGATACTGGTTAACAAAACTATACAGGTTTCGTGTCTACAGTTCTACAACACACCATCTGTGTCCTGTACTGTGTGTTCATCACCCTGTCAAGTCCTGCCATCATCATTTATCCCCCTCTATCCTTGTCTATCTCCCCCCCACCCCTCCCCCACCACCCAGCAATCACCACACTGTTTGTTGTCCATGCCACGAGTTCTCTCTTTTTTCCTTTTTGCTCAATCCCTCCACCCTCACTCCGGACATATGTCAGCTGCTCTCTATCTATGACTTTGTCTCTATTTTGCTTGTTAGCTCTTTTTGATCATTAGATTGCACATATGAGTGAAATCATGGTATGTGTCTTTTTTTTGACTGGCTTATTTCACCTAGGATAATACCCTACAGGGCCATCCATGTGGCTGCAAAGCATGAGATTTCCTTCTCGCTCTCTCTTCTTTTTTTTACAGCTGAGTAGTATTCCATAGTATAAATGTACCATAGCTTTCCCCTGCATCCAACTACTGATGGGACACTTGGTCTGCTTCTAAATCTGGGCTATTGTAAATAATGCTGCAATGAACATAGAGGTGCATATATTCCTTCAAATTAGTGTTTCAGGGTTCTTTGGATAATTTATCTTTGATAATTTGTACACCTTCCCCTTATTTAATTTTTCTCCTTAGCTCTTGTAACTAATGTGCTCTAGATTTTATTTATCTTGTTTATCATCTGTCTTCCTCACAGAATGTAAGCTCCACAAGGGCAAAAATTTATTATTTTGTTCACTGCTGTACATGCAGAAACAACAACAGTATCTGACACAGGCAGACCCTTATAAAATGCAAGTTAAATAACAGAAAAAATAAATAGGTTAAAAAAAACAAATAAGCCAAAACTAAAACGGCTATTTCTCAAACACCTAGAAGGTTAGGCTTCTAATAACCTTAGAAATATTCAGTCCACTAATACTGAGAGCCTACCACATGCCTAGCATTAAATACAGGAGACATAACAAGAAATAACACTAGGTAGCTGGCTTGAACAGCTTTGTCTGATGGCAAATACAAATACTTATATAAGCAACTGCAATTGCCATCGTAAGTATGAGTCCAGAGTGCTACAGGAACCCAGAGAGGTATGCCTAAACCAGTTCCTAGAGGTGATGTCCATACTGAATCCTGAAAGACGAAGAGGAGTTAGCCAGATGACAGAGGTGGGGTTTGGGGGTAACCAGATGGAGCATACAAAATATAAATGCCTAGGTGAGTACAGAGGAAGGGCAGGAGAGGTGGGAATGAGAAGGAGTAAAGGGATGGGGCTGGAGAATTAGTAAACAGATGTGATTCTGAAAGGCCTAGAAAGCTATGTTCAAGAGTGTTTCAAGTGAGGTAAAATAGAGTCAGACTCATATTTTACACAGATCACTATGATTATAGCATAGAAATTGGTTCAGAAAAAGAAAAAAAGATAACAGAATTGGCCGTTGCTTACATAAAGAGGTAAGAAAGAGGAAACACTGCATTACTTGAAGGTCAGATTTCAACACGTGGGTAGATGGAGGTGCTATTTTCTAGATAAGGAATACAGAGAGGCAGGCCTGAGCAATGATGACAGGTATGGTTTTGCATGTGGGATTTGAGTGCCTGCACCACATACAAGTGGATGTGTTCACAGGTACTTTGATAAGAGAGATCTGGTGCTTTAAGAAGAGACCTGGACTTGCCTTTTCCAGTTCTTTTGGATTTAAAATTACGTACAGCGGCAATATCCAAAAGAACTTTTTGTGATGACAGAAAAAACATCTTATATCTGCAATATCTAAGAGCTTCATCTGGGTTTTGCACATTTAATATATGGCCGGTGTGACTCAGACACTGAATTTTAATCTTTCTTAGTAGAAACTTACATATTAACACTCACGTACAGTTAGTAGTTACCATGCTGAACACAGATGCAGATGGCACTAAAGGAAAGTGTGAAATTATCCAGGGAGCCCAAGACGAGTGTAAAGAGGCTCCAGATAGGACATGAGAATAAATATAAAATATTAATTTCTCATAATGCTACTTATTTGAGGGACTATTTAATTGTATATGAAGTAGTTTGAATTTTCTACAGAGTACCCAAGTGAGTCACACAGCTACACTATCACTAATACAGCTGGTTAAAAGTAGCAACTTCCTAATACACCTCATGATCACACAGCAAGTTACAATGAGAAAAAACTTGGTCAAGGTGGCTGAGAAGCAATACAAAACTGACTGCTTCATCTTTTAGGAGTTATGCAAACTGTGCTGTCAGAATCCATTCTCAGTGACAGAGATCCTCTCCAAGTACAGCTTCAGGTAAAACACCTCTTTACACTGAAGCACAAGCATCAGTGCAAGTGCTTCTGATTGCCAGGGGCGGAAGTAAGGAAACGGCAGTAGTATCTTGTTTAAAGAGAGAAGAAATAAGGAGAAGAAATGTAAGGGGACAAGTTAAGGAAAAGAAAAAATACAGTAGTAAGGACAGAAGTGTGCCACTAATAAATGATCTAGAGGTTATAAAAGTAACACTAATGTCACAAATGCTAAAGGCAAAAGGTTATCAATGGTTTGATAGCAAATCAAATGCACAAACAAGCATTTTTTAACCAGCTTAAATTATGACATCTGTTAATTTTTACTGCATATTACATTTTCTTGTATTCAAAAACTTCTGTGACTGTAACAGAAAGTAGTGATCTTACACTCTGCTCTGGAAGAATTTAATTATATCAAGATTATAAACACACACCTGTAAGTCGAGGAATAATTGTTTTGTTGATGACGGTAGATAAGATTTTCTTATCAGAACTATCTTCCTTCTTTGAATCTTCCATACTCTTATCCATAAATTCTTCTATAGATGTGAACCATGACATCTGTTTTAAACCTATGGAATCAAACTTATAAATACAATTACCAAAGTTATAAATAAATTCTTAAACATTAGTTTATTTTTAAATGGCTAGCTTTTCCAGTAACCACCAGAGTTTTCTGAGGATCAAAGGAGAAGAATTTTGTACTTTAACTCCATATATACAGCACCAAACCCCAAAGCTACATAGGGTGACATGACTAAGACAGGACATCTATGCAATATGGATGCCTTTCGTATGTCCTTTTGTATGACAATTACTCTAAAAGTACCCACTGTATGTTCAGAGCTGACCACACTGCTAGCACCATTAGGAGCAAAATACATATTTATAAGAATAACACTTATTCTTATTTATAAAAATTTATTCACCTCACGCAAAATTCACTTCTGGCTCTCTCAACTCTCACAGGCTCAAATGTGTATTCTGCATGGGATTTAGCTTACTAGGCAAATAGCAAATGGCTGATTATTACTTGTTGAATGAATAAATGAACAGATCTCTGCTAGGCATTACAGAGTACTCCATTCAGCTTGAGTGGCTAACAGCTAGACTGCTGTCCCACTAGCTACCTACCACTTTCTTAGAGATAAACTTGGTTCCTCTACTATGCAGACTATATGGCCTTGAACCTAACACAGAGCCAACAGGCATGCATGACTAGGGCAGATAAAGATAGAACATGGCTCTATCCTTCACTTTGTTAAATCTTGACCTTCAGCTCTCCTCTCTTCCTAGAATTTCATGATCTCATTGTTGTTTGCTTACTAGGCATACCTAGATGGAAATCCTGTTATCATTTCATTATCTATAAAGTGTAACTTCTTTCAAAACCCTTTCCCTATCTGAAAAGTCCCTACTGCTATTAATGGAACTAGCATTATTCTAATAACCCACACTCCAAACTTTGTGATCACGTTTGGATGTGGGGTTTTTAGTATTTTATGGTTTCTTGTTTCATTATGCCCCTGTAATCAGCTCTTTTTCTCTTTCCATTGTCCCTATCACCCTGTGTAAGGAATTCATCACTCAGGACTTGGGCTACAGCAAATCCTTCCAGTATATATCTTTACCTTTTATTTTCCCTCTAAGTTAGTCTTCTGCTAGGATTTCTAAAACCTTACTTTCATCACATCACTCTTCCCATTATTAACCAAAAACAAGTTCTAATCTGTTAATTTAGGATCTGAACATCTGTGCAGTATCTAGCTCCTGAACTCTATTTTTCCCTGTGCACCTTTATGAAATACCTTTTTTTCTCTCTCCCCTCCCGTTAAATCCTATGTACCTTTAAAATCCCCATTAACATTCTTCCTCCTTAATGCAGTAGCTTTACTAACCATCTATTTCTAATAAGTCATCTGCAACTTCAGAACTCCTGGTACCTTTGTCGATTTCCCAAGACTGGAGAATTCTTAAGGCTTAATATTACCTTTACTTTTCAGTGATCTTAAACTTACTTATCAAAGAACAAACTTAAAAAAAAATAGTGTTTCTTTTAATAGAGTTTAGTGCCCCTCAGCCTCAAAAATAAAGTGCAAACCAAGATGGCTGTAGACTATTACACCAAAGCACCAATTATCAACTCCAATTCTAAAGGCCAGGTACCAGGTATTTTACAGCTAACCTGATAACAAGAGAATTTAATAACTGATATGATCAGGTTTATTTTCTCAAATACCTTAAGAGGATTCCAGTCAATCAACTGAACTCGTATCAGCGGATTTAAAAGCTTTGGTATGCATAAACCAATAAAAGCTTCATAGTAAGAATCAGGAAACTTTTCTCGCCATTGTTGAAATTTTAACAAAATATTCTGGATATTACAAAAATCATCATGTACATCTTCAAAAATCTTCTTATGATCCTGTAAAATGTCACCTGTGAATAAAATGAGTCTTTGTTATAATGCATTTTAAGTGTGCTTCCTATAAACAGACATATAAACCATGTAATCAATTGAGTTAAAAACTTTCCTAATTTATATTAACATATAAATTAATTTTTATTAAAAACCCCTTTAGTAATAATATCAACACTAATAAAATCTAACATTTACTGAGCCCCCGCTATATGCCAAAACATTACAAATATATTGTCTCATTCATCATAACTATCTTCCTTAAAAGGTAGGTGTCACTAGCCTACTTATTCACAGACAGTAAACAAGCAAACATCAGGTTTAGGGAGGTCAAGGAATCTATACAAGACCACACAGAACAGAGTCCTTCTTCAAACTCTGTAAAGCCCACAACTCTTTAAATCATATGTATTTTACCCTCTCATAATAGCCATTGTGGCATTATTTTAAGTTACAAGTCATAATATAGAAAGTATGTAGTGGAAAAATAAAACCAAAAATGTCCTTTATAACAAGAGATGAGAAGGGCTGAAGGAAAAAACAAACAAACTAAAAGATGCAGTAATAGAATGCTCTCCATTTTATCCAATTTTTTCAGAAGTAGGAGAAGCCTTAAAGGAAAAAAAAATGTGTCTTTTCCTGAAATTTCCCATCTATTTTCTGTAACTTATGTATTTAAGGACAATCACTGCAAAGCAATTCCCACCATTTCAATGCTTCACATAAAGATACGTTAGAAACTTGGTGGCTGACCTTGGCTTTTTTGGAAGTCAGTCATGTCAGCTGAAGACAGTTCATCATCACTGGATATCCCTTCCTGATGATCACAGTTCCCAGAAAGCGCCCTTGCTTGTCTTCTTTGTGTCCTGTATTTTGCAATAAACCAAAAATCAATTAAAAACAAATAGCTCCTGCTGAAAGTGAATGCTTTGAAACAGAAAAACTCATAATTTATATAAAATTCCCAGAAATACATTATTATTAGCACACATTTTATGTTAATATTTTTGACATTTTAGCTTCATTAATGTGAATTTGTGGTTCTCCCTCTTTATTCTTATAAGACAATCCCGTCTAGGACATTACAACTGGCTACCCAATTCTGAAGAATGGGTAACAGCACAGTCAGGACTGGCTTCTCCTTAGCAGTAGTTCCCAGCCAGATAAAGGCCATTTTACCTATTCCTTTGGACTAAACCAAATGCAAGTGTGTTTTTAAACCTTGCGGTTGAAGGTTTAAATTATATTAAGATTGTTAAACTATATTTTGGTTTTACATCATTCTCACAAATTAAATTGTTAGGTTACAGTTAATTATACCATACGGTTAACTATACTTAAGTAGTGAAAAATACTTGCTCAATGATGCTTTAAGTCTTCCCTTTATATAGGTACCTTCGAGATTCGATTTCCTCTAAAATCCGTTGAGTTTTTTCATCTATAGCTAAGCTTCCATTTGTTGATGTCTCAGCTTTGCCTAGTTTTCAAAAGAAATAAAGTATAACACTTTGAAAATAAAAGTTGTATCTCAGGTGTGTATACATATGTGTATATATATAAACATACATGTAATATACTTAAATTCTGTATTTCATCATGCAATGAAATTGCCATGTTGACTCCCTATCACAATATTAACAGACATCTAGTGTGCAAGCCTAAGAAAATGTACCTTGGCTGGACAATATAGTTCAGCACTTGATAACAGTAGCAAAATTCTACTATTAGGTTTCTTTCCCTTATATTCTTTTTTAGTAGTTTCACCAGTTTTTTGTCCCTGTAGCTAAATGCATACATTTGCATTATGAATGTTATTTCCTATTTTAGTATATACCATAAATTATGACCGACTAAACGCCACGTTTGAAAGTCATTTTGCTTTTGCTATCATCACCTACTTGACAATGGTCTTAGCACCTTCCCGATCCCCTCACACACCTTAACCAGAGGAAGACATCTCAGGAGGAAAAAAAAAAAAAAAGTGTGAGAACTAAAAGGCTGAATCCTAATCTTATATGAGATCTTACATATGATTCTACATTGAAATCAACCAGAATTTCTTTAACCTCTATAACAAATCTGTTATAGAGGGCTATGGAAACTTTATAAGTTAGATTTTTGATGCAGTATATGAATTTGTCTACTCATATAAAAATTGTCATTAAATGCACAGTTGTAATTTTTATTTTTTAGTCTCATGCCTAACTGAAGACATTTTAAAGCCCTAGCTCTAAATGTTTTGGGGTTTTTAGAAGGAAGTGGGTTAAAGGTTGATGGGAAAATATGCAAAAAACAATTTTTTAAATACAGGAATAAAATATTTTTATTCTCCAGCTGATAATTTAGCTTAATGAATAATCATATTGAAGATGAAAAAACACTAACGTGATAACTGCTGTAAATACGTTGATTCATGTTTTAATTCATCTTGCCTGCGTTTCATAAAGGTCATGGCTTGTTTTAAAAGGAGTGCATGCATGGATGATTCTATTTCTTGGATGTTGATAATCTGAAATACATATATAAGTAACATTTTGTAGGTCATCAGTAAAAACTAATAAAATGTAATATTTACACATCAGCACGTATAAATGCTCTATTTTCATATAAAGAAACGTTTTCATACTATCATATCTCAACTTAAAAAAACGCTGTGAGGAACAGACTTAGCCGCAAATACTTTCAATATTAATAATAAGCAGAAAATCAACTTACTAGAACAGCTATACATATCATAATAATGAAACCAAATGGGCTGAAGTTAGGAACATGGATAAGAAGAAGGCTTCTTCTTTGAGACAGAAGAGGAGGAAGAAATGATGGGTGCAACCATTCTTTATAGGCTGAGGGAGCAGACTGTGTGTGTGGGGGGTGGTGCTTGAGGAAACTGGTAAAATTACAGAAAGTGGAGCATGGAAGAGACCTGACAGGTAAGAAAGTTGTGAAGCAGAAATGCATGATTTTGATACTGGCATTCTTATACAAGTATTTCTGGGGTAATTTTCCCCACTTCAATGTGGGGATGTTCCATACCTGCATCAATGTGCAGGCCTGCAAAACTTTTAACAGTGTACTTCTTCAAGGGTGAATGATGAAAATTACATTGTAATAAATACTTTAAAGTAGTGACATTAAAAGGTAGTCAACTTAGCCCTGGCTGGCGTAGCTCAGTGGATTGAGCATGGGCTGGGAACCAAAGTGTCCCAGGTTCGATTCCCAGCTAGGGTACATTCCTGGGTTGCAGGCCATAACCCCCAGCAACTGCACATTGATGTTTCTCTTCTCTCTCTGTCTCTCTCTCTCTCTCCCCCCCTTCCCTCCCTAAAAATAAATAAATAAAATCTTTAAAAAAAAAAAGGTAGTCAACTTAAAACAATAGTAAATTAAAAAGTAATGCAGAAAATAGAGTATATTTCTAAAATGGTTAAAAAAAAGGAACTCAGGACCGTAATGAATGGACTTAGAATGTGTAAAACCCCCCAGAAGCCATAAAGGGAAAAAATAATTCAAAAATCTGATTAACACAAAAATTTCAAAACTTGTGAATGTCAAAAAGCCATCACAAACAAAACCAGAAGACAAAATAAATTGGAAAGTTTATCTATGCCAAGTAGGATAAAGCATTAAAAACTAAAACAATAAAAAACTTCATAATGTAGAGGCAGAAAAACAAGAAAAAAGGAAAAAAATTGCTGTTATGAACCAAAAAGATAAGTGGGTAAAGAAGAAAAACAACTCAAAAGAAAAATGACATGTATTAACAAAACAAAGGGTTTGCCTGAGATTGAAATAAATATGTAAAAATAATAAGCTTTTTTTAAGTATAGTAAAACTAAAAATAAAATATACAATCTTTCTGGAGGATAGTTTAATGTTTCATAAGCCTTAAAAATACCTAGGCCCTTTGACTTAATAATTCATTTTCTAGGAATTTCTCTCAAGCAGAAGACTTTATAATACCCTGTAATATCAACCAGTAAGGGAATACTTAATATTTCAGTATATAAAAATGGGTAGGAAAAACACTAGAGGGAAATATTCAATTACAGGAGTTAGGCTTTTCATACATCACATGGAAAAGAAATTTCTCTATAAAAAATAAATAATACAAATCTTTACAGCCATGTACCTTTTCATTAAGGCAGTCAATTAAATTTTCCACATAAATTTTCATGCCTTTATAGAATTTAATATTTAGAGCTTGCTCTGATGAATTCTCTAGGTTCTGGATGGCACTCTTTGAGCTCTTGACATCTTCTATGTATTTCTCATACTCCCTCAGGTGTGAGCGGTGCGTATCTTGTAGCAACGTTAATCTATATAAATAAAAGATAAACATGGATTTGTTTTTCAAACTCTCTTTTCTACTGTAGTAAGTAGCACTCTGATGAAAGTTTTTTCAAAGCTACCTTACAGAGAGCACCAAGGAAACCGACAACCACATAAACCTGGGCTTAAGAAACTTCACAAAGGAGAACAACACAAAGAAAGTGGCTCAAAGGGAAAAGCAGGGAAGGACACTGAGAGGTTCCAGGTGCTCAGGCTAATCATAGGGTAGTTTCAGTCCTTTCCTACCTTTCCCTTAGCATGAAATTCTGAATTGTATGCAATACTAGATGTAATAGCTGTAATTCTAACTCTTCTCGTTTCCTCATCCCCGAATCCCTTGCAACTACCATTCCATTCCCTGTTTCTAGAGTCTGACTGCTTTAGATACCTCATATAAGTAGAATAATGTGGCATTGATCTCGCCATGACTGGCTTATTTCACTTAGTCCTCAAGGCTCATCCCTATTGGATTTCCCTTCCTTTTTTAGGGAGATAATACTCCATTGTGTATAAATACCACATTTTCTTTATCCATTCAATTGTTGATGAATATTTTGGTTACTTCCACTTTTATGTTATCACAGTTAAGGCCTGTAGTTACATTTTTCTCTCTATTACAAGCAGTGCTGGCTTATGGGAGAGGCTAATGCAGTCGAAGGAATGGTTTTTCCTACCCATTACAGTGTGGCTATTCTTGACTTTGAGATTGCCTGGGATACTGTGACTTTCTAATGGGTTTCTGGAGTTCTCCTAAAGGCTTTTAAACATATATTGTTTTTAAGTTGGTATCTCTGTGACGGAATGAGGTCTAGGGTTTTATACTCTGGCATTTTGCTGTCATCACTCCCAACATATTATTTTAAAAAATTAACAACTATTTAACATTGCAGATAAATGCTTATAAAAACATTAAGTTCAAAAATTGCAGAATTTTATATTTATGGATTTTAACCATGTAATATACACCTATTTTAAAGACCACAAAGATATATAAGAAAGAAAATCAGTTTTGTTAGTGATGCTTTTTCTAAAATCTGTTTAATATATTAATAGTTTTAAAGATTATATAGTTAGTGCTAATTTTTTCACTGTTAAATATCTAGGATAAATGTAAATTTTAATATGAATATTACTTACCTAGTATTTAATTGCTTCTTTATAACTTCTAAATTTACTGGTGGGAATGAAATGGAAGTATCAAACTTCTTCACTGTTTGAAAATCACTACTGTAGGAAGAAAGATCTATGTCTCTTCCCTAAAAATAATATAAAAATTAGTGTTGCTTTCAACATTCATTAATCTCACAATTATTAATAGCATAAAAGTAGATTATATACTTGAAGATTTCATCAGCTCCAAATTCCATGACATTGACATTTTTCCTAATTACAATAAAATATTTTCAAAACTCTTAGTTTTAAAATTTAGAACTTTAATGTGCAAGAGGCAAATTACAAAATCTTATTTTTCCCAACGTTTGGTTCTGAGTGTATTTTAAAGCTGGTTTTGTTCCTGTGGACAAAAAAGGGAGCCACACAGTAAACCTGACATGCTCACGGGAAGCCTGCACGGCGGCCTCACAAACACAGAGGCCAAAGTAACCACACAGGGCGGTCTGAAGTTAAAACTTCCTAACTAAGAGCAGTTCATGGCGGGTAGCATGTCCTACGGTGGTGTTTTTCCCTAACAAAGGTAAATCTTCACCTAAATTGAGCATTTCATCTTTTTGCATCTAAGATAACCTGTCTTTGGAATATCAGAGTAATTTCCTTTTTTTCTGGACCTCTCAAAACACAACCATCTTGCCAGAGCAGAGACCACAAATTCCCTCATTGGTCAGAGAATCAACGTCTCTTGCTTTAAGCCATCCCGGTTGTGGCAATTTGTTAGAGCTGTCACAGCAAACTAATCCACATGATGTAAGGGAATTGTTACCTCTGTCATTTTAACTGCCTTCCTCATTTGCTGCTGTTCCCAAATATCCTGATTTTCATCTTCCTGACTTTCTTCACTTGTTCCTTCACTTCTGGTTGCTAGAAAAAAAAACAACAAAAAGCAGTTATGTAGAAATATTCAATACCTTTCCCTTTTTAATACAGTAGCTAACATTTTTGAGAGACTTACAATGTGCTGGCTTAGCAGTTTTTTGCTGGTGTTAACTTATTCTTCACAATAATTCTGGGAATAGGTCCCTATAATCACCCTCATTTTATAAATGAGGAAACTCAGACTTTAAAAGTTAAATAACTTGCTTGAGGATGTACTGCAGCTGGGAATCAAACCCATCAATCCAACTCCAGAAACTGCATTTGTCACTAAACTGTCCCACTCAAAACACTATAGACTCATTGAAAAGATTGGAAAAAAAGAAATATTTGGCTTCCCTTATCAGAGTTTCTGAATTCTACTTGAGAATCTAAATATTTAAAAATAATTTTGGGGTTATAAGGAACCAAATCTCATTCTGCAATAATACTATTTGAAGTGACAAAAATACTACTAAAAATAGTTTAAAAATGAGAATTGTGAAAACAGTTTTTTGAGAGCTAAAGATTATGGGTTGAGGAAATCTTTTATTATAGCAGGGAAGATTTCAATACCTGACACCTAAAATCCCTGTAGATGCTTCCATGTTAAAAAAAAAATCTTTATAAAGGTGACAGTAAGTTTTCAATATTAAAAATAAGACAGCGTGAAATTTTTTTTACCCAGCCAAAAACATGGAGTGGAAACTGGATAACAGTAAAAACATTACACATACCCTTTGATAACACTTTGATACAGACATGTCTTTTAGAGGCATAACGTCCTTGACCACATCGGTATTAAATAAAAATCAACTTTAATACCCTTTAGAATATGAGACACTACATGATGTTTTTATGGAAGTTTTACTATAATATTATATTCTAGCAAACAAGCCTTAAAGCTCATATATTGTAAGTAAATTAAATATGTACTTGTTTCTTCAGCCATTCTTTGTTTGAGTGTTTGGGGCTTTGGAGTAAACGGTATTCTCTTTTCATGGTCGTCAGGCTCACTCTCGGGATCTTCCTCACTGTTTCCCTTCATATCAGAGATGGTGGAAGGGTGTTTGACATCCAAAGAAATATAGTCCTTTCGGGCCCTGGCCAATTCACGTTTTCTGCGGGCTGCCTGAATGAAAGTTGCATCAGGGATATTCACTGAAAGAAATGGAAAGGAGGATATTGAAAACCAAGCACCAACAGAAATAAATATTCTTCATATTTACATTAAAAAATCATACCAGTTTTGTAATTTTTTATTTACTATTATGAATGCAAATGGCTTGATATCTTCATCAGTAATAGAAGAAAATTATTTGAGAAAAATTTTATTTATTAAAATTTATCTTTAAATGAATTGAATGAAGTATCAGATGAATGAGAGAATTAAAAGATAACAGCTTTTAACAGAGCTTTGTTTTATTTTTTCTTTATTTTATAGAGTATAAAACTTATTAATATGGACTCATCCAATTCAAAACAAGTTTCTTTGTGCATGATCTATCTAAACTGAAATGAATCTTTATGCTGTGGGAAGAAATGGTTTCTTAAGTAAAACACTAAGGTTAAACAAAATGGCAAGAGAAATTCTCACTATTTCAAGCATTTAAAAATATTAATTAGGGTATCTTCCCCCCATGGTCCGAATTCCTTCAAAAATAAATAGAAAAAATATCATATTGCTGGAGAGGCAGAAATGTTTCAATGTTTTAAAAAGATTTTACTTATTCATTTTAGAGAGAGGAAGGGAGATAGGGAGAGCAAGAGAGAGACAATGATTTGTTGTTCCACTTATTTACGCAATCATCGGTTGATTTTTGTACATATCCCACTCAGGACTGAACCTGCAACTTTGGTATAGCAGGACAATGCTCTAACCAACTGAGCTACCTGGCCAGGGCTAGAAATGTTCCAATTTTTGAAACAGAAAAAAAGAGATTTCAGAAATCACAGACCAATATATATTATAATTAGTACTAAGGAAATCAAAAAGTACTTGAATTAATTATGAAACAATAGGCGGCAATCGCTAGAAACCAATATATGTTCATCAAAAACAAGGAATATCTTCCTGGCTGGGTGGCTCAGTTGGTTGCAGTGTCATCCCTTGCACCAAAAGGATGTGGGTTCAATCCCTCCCTGGTCTGGGCACAAAAGGGAGGCAACTGATCAATGTTTTTCTCTCACATGGATGTGTCTCTCTGTACCCCTTCCTCTGGCTCTAGAATCAATGAACATACCCTCAGGCGAGGATTAAAAACAAAACAAACAAAACAAGGAATATCAAATCAAGTCATTTATTTTTTATAGATTAGTACTTATTCAGGACCATGATATAGGTCAGGTGTCTCTTCATCCTCCTGAAGTATTTAATGGTTGCAGCTGCATGCTTTCCTTGTGGGTAATGTTAAAATACGTGGGGAGAATTGCATAGTGCACCGGATTCTTAACTGCTGAAAACTACTCGGAAAAAAAATGTTGACTGTAATGGAATGCCAGAGGGTTCTACATTTTGTCTTATTTTAATGATTTTATTGTGATGTGACTACAAACAACATGACATCTTTAAAGCTGAGAAACAGCTGATATAACCTAAAGCAGAATTAAAATTCAAAACCATCACAACAGGTTACACTGGCACTTCTTGATGGTGGCTACACATTAATCACCTGGGGAGCTTGATAATCTGCTGGTATCCAGGCTCCCAGTCCAGAGATCCAGATTCAGTTGATCTGAGCCCATAGGGGATTTTAATGTGTAACCAGATTAAGATGATACACTTAGGTTTAATACCTAAGTGTATGAAAACAGAAACAGAAATACTTGAGTTGGAAGTGAGTCACCTGCAAATGACTCGGTAATATTTAGTTAATAAACCACAATGAAAGGACTTACTGGTGAGATACATTAAATCAGTGCTACATAAAGCAAATCCTCTTAAGCAACAATGAAGTAAAAACTTGTTGGGAACCGCCCTGCCTGGTTTCAGAAGCTGTTACCCCCGCTAAGGCTAAGGTTGAGGGAGTGACCTTGGACCGTAAGTCACTAAGGAGACAAGAGCTTATCTCCCAGGCAGGGGCGCTGCTTCTACTCCTTTTACTTCATCCATAACTGGCCCCCAATGCTTGGTTGGTTAGCCAATGACGGGTAAGATTCCCCAAAGGGGGGAGTGACCTAAGACAGGCACAATCACGTGGGAGGCCCCCAGGGAATGACTTTGGGGGCTACAGCAAAATGGGATGATGGACCCTTGCCCCTAAGTTTTGACAAAGCCTGAGTCCTCATTCTGTCTTCGAGAAGTCTCCTAATCTCGTGGCTGCCTTACTTCCCCTGCCTTTCTTAAGCCTAAAACAATACCTTAAGCCTGAAACAATGTAGGAGGGCGGTGCAGCCCTGTGCTGGAAAGGGCGGGTTCCCTGGGTGATCAGGCCTAAGAAAGAATATGTAAAATCCTGTGAAACCTGCTTTGTTTAGAATGCTCTCAATTAAATGAGAAGGGTCCAAGTAAGAAGTAAGTTTGTTCTTCAAAGTTTTACAGCTCTTTAGCTATCTGACCATGACTCAAAGAACCTCAGAGTTCTTTGTTATCTATTGTTTGATCCTTACTGCCTGACAATGATTAATGAGCTTTACCTGAATTCTTGTGCAAACGAACCCAATAAAAGGCCATTGAGGAAAAGGCTCTTGGCCCTTCTCCTTTGAGATATCCGCCACCTTTCCTCCCCAAGCAGATCATGTCTTGGTAGACTTATTCTCATCCGTGGTGGCTGGGGGTGCCCTGTGGGTGGAGCCCCCCTCAAAAACTCAAGAGAAAGAGTTCTCTATCCTGTCCTGTCCATAGCCAACATGTAGCTCAAGGGTTCCCACACAGCAGATGTTGGGCAAACATGTGACTAATTACTAAAGTAAGCATACTGCTTTATATTAATAAAAAATGTTTTTATAGCCCTGGCTGGCGTAGCTCAGTGGATTGAGCGCGGGCTGGGAACCAAAATGTCCCAGGTTCAATTCCCAGCCAGGGTACATGCCTGGGTTGCAGGCCATAACCCCCAGCAACCGCACATTGACGCCTCTCTCTCTCTATCTTCCTCCCTTCCCTCTCTAAAAATAAATAAATAAAATCTTAAAAAAATGCTTTTATAGATTTTTAACTCAGAAATAAATTTTACATCCTATTTAAGGAGTAGAGCTTAAATACCATACCCCATTGGTAACAAGTAGTCTCTGTAACACTGAACATCTCAAGACAAATATTCCATTACTGGATCATTCTAATAGTTCTATCATCTGAAAAAATAAATGTGCTCCTTCCACATACCAGTCCTTAAACTTATGTTCCCTCTACATCTTTTCTTCTCCAGAAAGAAAAAAGTGTTCCTCACAGGACAAGTTTTCAACTTTCGATCAGTGCTTCTCAAAGGGGCATTTGTGGAGAGATGATCCTTTACTGTGCTCAGCTGTCCTGCACCCTGCCAGACATTCACTGTCGCTTGCTCCTGGGCATTCCATGCCAGCAACACCTCAGTCATTGTAATTAAAACCTATCCCACACTTTCTAAACACTGCCTTCTTTCCTTGGGTGCTCAGTGCTGCAACACTCTACAATTACTGTCTTACTCTGTCTAATCCACCATCTTCTACAGCAGCACTGTTCAATATAGTAACCACTTGCCCTATGTGACTATTTAAATTTAATCAAATTAAAATCCAGTTCCTTAGTTGGTCTAGCCACATTTCAAGACCTCTATGGCCACATGTGGTTAGCAGCTAATGCACTGGATAGTGAAGATACAGAATTTTTACACCATCACAGAAAGTTCCACAGGATAGCACTGTAGCTAGAGTCTAGCCAGGGCTTCACTTGTCTACTAGGCTTCATCACTAAGTACCTGTCCCTTGTAAACCTGTATGAGGAAAAAAATTACAAGATCTACTAGTTCTTCCTATTTAATAAGTTAATAAAGCACTTTTAAAATATGTTAACAACTATATTTCAAATTCATTTGTTTCCCTTATAAAGTTATGTATTTTACTTATTTCCTCAGAAGTGGTTTTAGGTTTCATGAGACTGAAAAAGAGCACAGAACAACTTATGAACCCCTGAGCTACAGTAAGAGGCATTTCGGGCTTTGTGTGCCATCAAGTCTCTGTTGATGTCTCAACTCTGCTGTGTAAAAGCAGCCTCAGAAAATATATAATTGAATGAGTGTGACTACAAAAACTTTTTTTATAAAAGCAGGTGGTGGGCTAGATTTGGCCCACAGGCAGTAATTTGCCAACCCCGGAACTGGACTGATTTTTCTAAAACGCAAAAACGGCCATGTCATTTAGTTATATAAAATTTTCAGTGGTTCCTCAAGCCCTATATTGCCTGGCTCCAATTTGTCTCTCTGCTTGCTTACTCTTCGTTCCTGTTCTTAAATGCCAACTAAATATTTTCAGTCCAACAACTATTTTTAGTTCCCTACACATACTATGTTATCTTTCCTAGAGTTTTATAAAAGCTACATCCTGTACCTCACACTTTCTCACTGACAAATTCTTACTGTCCTTGAGTTATGGGCGTGAATTACCCAATAAAGCACAGTGGTTAAGAACATAGGCTTTGGGGCAAAGTGACTGAGTTTGAATCTTAGTTGGGCCCCTTATAAACTGTCTGACCCTAGGTATGTTAGGTAATGGAAATGAACAGTCAGTATAGAAATTTGGACCATCATTAATACTAACTACTTGCCCCACACTTTACTAGAGTTTATGTTATTAAGATCACTGGTGTAGAAAAACAGTGATATTAGAAATAAAATTCTTAAAAAGCTTACAAAATTACCAACCTATTGATGAAAATTCTTCTTCCAGAGTGCTAGAGCTGTTGGAAGACGAACTCTGGTCATCCTTACTTCCTGAGGTAGGCTGTGGTCCATCCTCTTCATCTGTTGTTGAAAGATCAACTGTTCTGGATTCTAACAGAATATTTTTGAATATAACAAGAGAGAATCAAGATATTGGAATCAATAATTACAGTTCTGAGCAACACACGGCATATATATACTACGGTGTTCTAATTTTACTCCACATATGTAAAGTAGATACACAGACCTTTCTCCAACTTCCATTATTTCTAAAACCAATGGATGGTCTAAAAAATGTACCAAGATTCACCCTATTTGTACTATCAGTTTACCTAGTAAAATACTTCTTTGAATACGCAGAAAAAGAAAAAATATTTAATGCATATTTAGTATGTGTTAGGTATGTCGGAATCTGCTTTATCAGGATTATTCACATTTCTATAAAGTATCAATAAATGCTATCACTGAGGAGAACTTGTGTTTTCATCAGGATTCAAGAGGCTAAATAACATGGTCTGATGCTACAATGTTAACAACTGGGTAAGCAGGGCTCGCAACAGAAAGTTCACCTAACTCTGGAATGTAGGCTCTTTTTATATTATATCATATTTCAATGGCTGGTGGCAAGAATTACTGTAATGAGCCCTGTAGTCTCAAATCAATTATGGATCTATTTTCATTATGTGATTTTGGGAAGGACACTTAGTCTGTCAATTAACCTATTAAACAAAGATAGCATTAAGAGATTAACACCCAAAAAGGTGTTGTGAGAATTAAATGAGCAAAATATAAAGGAATTCCTGATAATTGCCAAGAAAGGATATGTTAATTCACAATTGTTTTGTCATTTTTATTAATAATCTTACCATTTAAGATTACATAAATAGTACTCTTTGTTTTAAAAACTTTCCTTAATTAGACCTAGATATAATTAAGAAAAAAGTTTGCAGTAAGATCAAACCTAAAAGACAAAGGAATATAGTTGCAGCTTATATCTTTCTAGTCATTGCTACTTATGACAACTCCTCTTCATGTTCAAGGCTGACGAACAGCAGAGCAGTGGTTCTCATAGGATAGTACATCAATAGACAGGGGTCCTTGGGACCCTCTCAGAGGGTCTGTCAAGTCAGAATTACTTTCATCACAATATTAACATTTTACTAGTCCTTTTTGCTCTGATGATATTCATATAATGAAGCAAAAGCGGTGGTGATTAAAACTGCTGGCCTCTTAGTACAATTCCAGACAGCGACACCAATCTAAAGGAGCAGCCGTTGTGTACTACACTGCCATGCACTGGCAGGGGAAAACAAAAAGTTTCACTTGTAGTCCTTAATAAAGCAATAAAAATGATTAATTTCATTAAATCTTGACCCTTAAAAATCTTTTTAGTAATCTGGGGAACAAAATGGGAACATACACAAAGCAGTTCTCGGATGTACTGCAATAATGCAATGGCTGCCTCAAGGAAAAGCATCTGGGTGATGAGCTGTGCGTTGCAGCAGCCACTGGCTTCCAGAAGGAACGCCCGTTTACTCCAACAACTGACAAACTCTAGTTACACAGACACGGACAGCTGAATATATCAAACATTTTCACAAAAGTGAGCAAAGTTGTGCCTATCACTTCAGAAATTAAGAGATTTCATGTGAAAACTAGAATTTTAGAAAACTGACTGATTATATCAGAAGTAACATTAATGGATTTTTTTTTATATGGGGTCATAAAAAATACCAATATTTGCAAGATCTGCAAACTCGGTGAACCAATACTTTCCAAATAGTCAAACATGTTACCAATCATGCATGGGTAAAGAGATCCATTCAAAAAGCAAAATACACCAGTGTATTTTAATGTAATGAGGTACAAAAAAATTGATAGTTTTACTTTTTATGTTGCAAACTAACCTTTACAAAAAATTTTACCTGAGCTGTTGTAACAGTAAATCAAAACACTCTCAATGATTTTAAAAAGGCTATTAAGTACTCCTGTCAATCACCTATTTGTGATTTTCTTTACATACTGCAAATGAAATTATGTATCACGACAGACTGAATGCAGAAGCAGCTTTGAGAATTGAGCTGCTTTCTGTTAAGTCACACACTAAAAAGATCTGCAAACTGAAAATAATGCCACTCTTAGTATTTTTTGGAAAATAGTTATTTTTCACAAAAATGTTACTTATCCTTATGTTGTAATGGATTAATTTATAAAATGAATTAAAATTTACCCTAATTTTTAATATGGTAAATATTAACTGAAATAATCCACCAAAGATTGTTGGGACCCTCAATTATTTTTAAGAGTATAAAGGGATGAGTAAGACCAAAATGTTTAAGGACCACTTTTTTTTTTTAAAATTTAAAGAAGGCCAGAGAAAAGGCAACTCTTGGTCTCACTTCTCCCTACTCAAGTTTAACCAGGATAGTAAGAAGCTAGGAAAATTCCTTGGAAAGTGGAGAAAAACGGAGACAAATAGTTAAACAAGACCAAGCATTAACAGTCTGCTAATAAATGGTGAGATCTTATCTTCTTTGACCAAGGACACTTAGGAGCAGATGGTTTATACCTGTCCTCCACAACCATAGAGTGAGTAACTAAAATCATTCTGGTCAGGGAGACAGATAACAGAGACCCAGTTAGTGCCAGTAGTGCCAGCCAAACCCCAGACCAAATGAAGTAGGGGGAATAAATTAGCCAGACAAATCCAAGTAAAGCAGTGAAACTGACTAGACAGTGATCCCAAACTCCCCTATCAGCTCATTTTGATCCATCAGCCTATCAAAAGACACACCTGGAAAGCTTTTGAATATTCTATTAAGACTCTCCCCTGAAACCTGCCCTAAAGCTCCTACCTTGAGAAAACAGATAAAAATTCTTAAGACAATGGACCCAATGGTGCTTTCTCCAGCATGCTTGCACACCTCTCCCTACCTCTTTCTTCAAAGTATACTTTTGTTCTCTTTATCCCAAGCTCTAAGGGTCCCCATGAGACTCGCAACCAGGGGAGAAGTGGGCAGAGGCAGCTTGTCCCAAGCCAGTCCCCTGAACCTGTGTCTAAGGCCTCTCCTTTTGCCTCTGTAACTTGTTCCCTGAGTGCACGCAGCCCAGCGTGGCTCACTTCTGTCACTGTGACTTCCTTATGTAAGGTCCATACTCACTACTGTTGCTGTGGCCTTGCCTCTTCTATCTGAAGTCTTTCCTTTGCTTCCCTGTCCCCAGCTTTAATAAAGGTGCTCTCAGAACCACCTGGACTCCTGCCATGAAACCTTTCCTACAAGAAGTCGAGAACCCACACATTCCAGACTGGGCAGGCAGGGGCAGACCTGCATTGGCCCCCCTCCCTTTCCAGTGACAAGATGACTACATGGAGTATAAAAATAAAAAGTTACAGAAATTTAGAAAAGACAGTAAGAAATCACCAAAATACTTGGACTAAAAATAGTGGAGAAAATTTTTTTTACCTTAAGACTAACCAAAAACTGTATTCTTATCAAGTCCCAATTCACACTAGAATACATTCTATGCAAACAAATTTATGCTGCTTGAATCCAGTATTTCACAAGGTAAAGGTATTTTGAAACTACTACTACTACTACTACTACTATTTAATGACTTTATTGCACCTTTATTGATAGTGTTGTCAATGCTACTTAGTGACATATAGCTACTTTTATCTCAATCTCCCCAAATAACTGGAGAAAAAGAAAACAGGTTAAAGAAAATGTCTCGAGCCTGCCACCTGCATTCTTCTAATCTAATATTCTGGTTGAGTATTTTCTAGAAAAATAATTGAGTACGTTTCCAAAAGGCACATATAACTCTCGTCTACCTAAGGGTGTTAGAAAAAAACATCAAGCACTGCACCAAAGCTGTAACTGGTGATGGTTCATCCGTCAAGATGAGCCCCCAAGCCCTACAAGATTCCTTCTACTCCCACAAGCAGCCTCCTGAAGATTTGGGAAGCAGACAAGTGCTCGCAGGCACTTGTCTTGCTTACTATCTCCACTATTGACCATTGCTGGTGGTCAGCAGAGGGGTGCAGAAATCTTGAGAGTATCCCGCGGGCCTCTTCCCGCTCTGCCCCTACCGCGTCACCTGGGCGCCCACCTTGCTGTTCCAAGTCACCTGGAGCGCTCAAGCCGCCGTCCGCGTGGGGAGCCGCTTGGGCAGCCCGCCGGGAACTCGCCCAGACCCGGCCCCGGCCCCGGCCCCGAGAGCCCCGGCCCCGAAGGGGCCGTCCCGCTGCCTCTGCGCGACCCCCTGCAGAAGTAGGTCCTTCGTCCTCAGGGCCGGGGGCTGCCTGCTCCTCCAGCACCCTAGGTCCAGCAGATGGCTCCTCGGCGCCATCGCTGTCACTAGAGTCGGCTCGGCGCTGCCGGAAAGTCCTTTTCGGCTTGTGAGCCATGGTGTAGACCTGGGCGCTGTGCTCACGATCTCTTCCGGAGCAGCCAACCCGGCTCAGTGACGTCCATTCGGAGCGCGCTCCCGACCCCGCCGGGCAGCTGCTTGCGCGCGCCCGTCCCGCGCCCGAAGACTACTGCTTCGTAGTACGCATGCGTACCTTGTCTAGGAGTAGGTTGACCTCCAAGTCCGGGAATACAAAATGTTCCCTCTGGAAGGGCAGCTTGTGCAGATAGTGCAGGGAGATTCACCCAGGCTTCTCGTACTTAGAGCCACGGAGAGCAGCACTCACAGGCTCTCCTTCTGCAAACACTGTCTTGGAATCGCCGTGCCCGCGCCCTGGACTGGAACTGAATCTGCTGTTCTCTACTTATTGGAAGAAGTCAAGTTCTCTCTAACCAAGAATTCAAACAAACAAAAACAAACGAACAAACAAACAAAAAGGAGTGTGTGTTGTATGTGTATTGCTTCTGAAAGCTAAACAGTAAAATCTACACATAAACAATAGGGGCACAAATAAGTAAAAATCAAATGGTTGCATCCAGGCTTCACAGCTTCAGCAGAACCTGGTTAAATGCTTTGGTCCACACGAAAAAAGTGTATCTAAGAAAAGGGGGTGTTTAGAAAGATGCGCTTGAAAAATGTTTGAAATGCCTCCCGGGGTTACACATGGAACGAGGAAAAGAGCAGCCAGAGAGAAAGAATTGTATTTCCCCAAGCAGCCTTTCTGGGCACCCCAAATCATCACTACTTATATTATTTGTACTTTCTCATGAATACACTAGGAATTTTTTCTCACATGAGAGCAAGGATAATGCAACATCTCTTATTAGACCCATACCATACTCACTTATAATACTTATTATATCAATTCCTATTAGGAAGCCTCACATTGATCGCCTTTCACATACTTATATAATTGAAGAAAACTGGCATATAAAAAATCCAACTTCTGAAATTAGATGCCATATTTACTCAAACAGATCCCTTTTCCCTGAAGTGTAGTGGTGTTTTTTATTCAGTCTCTCTTGCCATTGATCAGTGGGTTCTGAGCTCCCTCTAGTGAGAAATGTGGTTCTTACAGAAGGGCTGTATCAAATAATAGGGAAATTGCATCTTTTCTTATTAAAGAGCTATTTTTTTTCATTCTCTCTTGTTATAAGTGATGGATATATTTTCATTTTTAAAACAGCCTATGTCAGACTTTCTCAGAGGACAACATTTTAGGAAGTCATGTTTATAAGTAATGGATCACTTCTTCCTTTGGGAATTAAAAAAATATATTGTGGAAATACATCCCTAAGAATATAGACCAAACGTGCTTTCATTTTTTTCAGTATCTTAGTTTTTGAGCACTTACTATGGTAGGGGACTGGTGCTGGTGTTACCGGACAGGCACTGGCCGGGAGTGGGTCTGCCTCAGGTCAGCCCGTAAGTGTGTGGGTTCTGAACTTTATATAGGAAAGATTTCACAGCACGAGTCCAGGTGATTTTGAGAATACATTTATTAAGTCTGGGGAGAGTGAAACAAAGAGGAAACTTATGGTTGAGGAAGTAACAGTAGAGAGACAAAGTGGGGTGACTTTGGCTCTCTAGAAAAGTTATAGGAAAGGAGTGAGCCACGGAGGCTAGCCTGGCTTACTCTAGAGTAAGCCCCTGCCGAGTCTTTGTCTTGAGGGCTTTTTAATCTTTTTTGTTTTCTTTTCTGTGGGTGAAATCTTACTGGAGGGTTTCAGCAGAATATTTATCAGCTTTCCAGGTGCATTTTTTATATGTTAATGTGTCAAAATGAGGGCATAAGGGGGTTTTGGGAATATTCTTTTGTCTGCTCTACTGCTTTACTTTTATCTCGGGTCTGTCTGGCTTTTAATGGGGTTTTGTTATTTGTTTCCCTGACTTCATCTGTCCCTGGGTTTAGCTGGCACAAATGACATTAATAGGGTCTCTGTTCTCTATCTCCCAGACCAAAGAGATTTAAACTATGTACTTTCTGGTTAGGGAGGAGAAGTATAAACCATTCACTCTCAAGCATCCTTGGTTAGGGGAGATAAGTTCTTGTGATTCCAGCTGGCTATAAGTTACTTAAATTGTTTGGCCTTATTTTATTTCCTGGTCTCAGTTTTCCCATTCCACTTGCCCAGGAATCTTCCTAGCTTCTTGCTCTCCTGCTTCACCGGGACCAGAGTGTCACAACACACAGGTGGTCCTGCTCCCAGTGGTCTCCAGCTATTAACTATACCAGCCCTTCAGGTTGGCTTGTTGAACATCTTTAATTGTGTTAAGAACATTTGTCATGGGATCTACTCTCTTAACAAAATTCTAAGTGTGCAGTACAGTATTGTTAATTTTAAGCACAATGTTGTATAGCACATCTCTAGAAACTTTTTTTTGTTTTACTGAAACCTTACACCTGTTGTATAACTGAAACTTTCTACCTTCCCTTTGTTACTGGTTTTTTTTTTTTTTGATAGTGGTCATCCCAGCAGGCATGAAGTGATATTGACAGGGGTTTAAGACTTGGGAAAATTTAACTTAAGGTAAATAGTCATAAATCTAGCAAGTAATGTGTATGTTAAGTTTTTGTTTCAGCAACTACAGATAAGGCCCATCCTGGTGCCTGAGTTTTAAGCAGTTGACCTCTTGGGGCATGACTGGGGATTACCTAGTCTGGAGAGGTCTGTATCAGGAAGAAGCAAGTGACTACCCATCCCCCTTGGAGGCAACTGTTGAATTTCAAAGGCTTTTGCTGACACCTTGTTTGCCTTCCTCCAACCCCCTTATAAAAGATCTGGCTGGGAAAGAAAGAACAACATGGTTTGTTAGGGTATGAACCCACCATCTTCTTGGATCTCTGGCCATCTGAATAAAACGCCTATAAAAGATTCAATCACTGTCATTGCTTATTGGATTTGGTAGTGACAGGCAGCCCAAACGCCGGTGTCTTTTCCAGTTACAATATCTCATTATGGTTTTCATTTACATTCCCCTAATGATTAGTGGCATTAAGCATCTTTCATATACACATTGTTTTCTTTTTTTTTTGAGGATAAAAAATATTTATTTATGTAAACTTTTTTTATTGTTGTTCAAATAGTTTTCTGCCTTTTCCCCCCAACCCTCCCCATCACCTCAACTCTCCCCACATGTTGGTTTTTTTGGAGAAAGTCTATTCAAATCCTTTGCCCATTTTAAAATTGGGTTATTTATTTATTTATTTATTTTTACTGAGTTGATTTAATAGCTTCAGTATTTCGCATATTAATTTCTTATCAGATACAGGGTTTGTAAATGTATCTCTCCCTTTCCATGTCTCTCTTGCCTCTTCACTCTGTTGAGTGTTTACTTTGCTGTACAGAAGATTTTTAGCTGAATGTAGTCCCACTTGTCTATTTTGTATGGTTTTTCCTGTACTTTCAGTGTCATATCCAAGAAATCATTGCCAAAGACCAATGTCATGAAGATTTCCCCCTATGTTTTAGGAGTTTTACATTTAAGTTCTTCTTTATTAAAGTGGTTTTGGCTATGCAGGGTGCTCTGAGATTTCATGTGAATTTTAGGGTTGTCTTTCCTATTTCTGTAAAAAAGTGTCTTTGGGATTTTAATAGGGATGGCAATGAATTCCTGTATCATTTTGGGTAGCACAGACATGGTAACAATATTGTCTTCCAATGCATGCACAGTGGGTGTCTTTCTATTTAATTGTGTCTTCAATTTCTTTCATTAATATTTTGTATTTTTTAGTATATAAGTTTCACTTCCTTAGTCAAGTTTATTTCTAGGTATTTGTTTTTCCTTTTTGATGCTGTTGTAAATGGAATTGTTACTGAAAATTTTTTTTCAGATTGTTCATTGTTAGTGTATAGAAATGCAATGGATGTTTATGTGTTGACTTTGTATTCTGAAATTTTATTGAATTCATTTATTCTTTCCAACAGTTTGTGTGTGTGTAGCCTTTAGAGCACAGGTGGCAAACACAAGGCCCTTGGGCTGAATCCGGCCCTTCTCTTTGTTTTCTCTGCCCAGTAACTTGTTTTTACTCTGTGGCAGTGCCAAGCTCTCAATTAACTGTTAAGGAGTAGTCACATTTATACAGTCCTAAAATTACATTCGGCCCTATGAAGGCAAACATGAGGCTGATGTGGTCCCAGGTGAAAATGAGTTTGACATCTCTGGTTTAGAGTTTCCTACATATAAGATTATATCATGTGCAAATGACAACTTTACTTCTTTTTTTCTGATTTGGATGTTCTTTCTTTTAAAAAGAGACTTATTTATTTATTTTCAGAGAGAGGGAAAGGGAAGGAGAAAGAGAGGGAGAGAAACATCAATGTGTTTGCCTCTCGTGTGCCCTCTACTGGGGGCCTGGCTTGCAACCCAGGCATATTTCCTGACTGGAAATCGAACCGGCAATCCTTTCTTTTGCAGGCTAGCACTCCATCCACTGAGCCACACCAGCCAGGGCTGGATGCTCTTTTTTTTTTTTTTTAAAGTGTTTTCCTGAGTGTTGAAAGGTAAAGCTTTCAGTACGATGTTGAATAAGATTGGTGAAAGTGGGCATCTTTGTCTTGTGTCTGTTCTTAGAGTAAAAGCTTTCAATCTTTCACTGTTGAGCATGTTGTTAGTTCATGAATGGCCTTTATTATGTTGAGGTATGTTCCTTCTATATACACTTCAATTTGTTGAGGATTTTCAGCATGAAAGGATGTAGCATTTTGTCAAATGCTTTTTCTACATTTATAGAGGGGACCATATAATTTGTATTTTTTATTCTATTAATGTGGTATATCACATATCGATTTGCATATATTGTACCATTCTTGTATCTCAGGGATAAATTCCACTTGTTTGTGGTATATGATCCTTTTAATGTGTTGTTGAACTCAGTTTGCTAATATTTTGTTGCAAATTATTGCTTTTACATTTACTAGATATATTGGTATATAGTTTTCTTGTAGTGTCCTTATCTGGCTTTGGTTGTAGGGTAGTGCTGGCTTTTTAAAATAAGTTTAGCAGTGTTCCTAACTCTTCAATTTTTGGGAAGAGTTTGAGGATTGGTGTTAATTCTTTAAGTGTTTGGTAGAATTTACCAAACTAGTTGGCCCTGGGCTTTTCTGTGGAGGGAAGCTTTTGATTATCGATTCCATCACTTGACTCGTTATTGGTGAGTTCAGATTTCTGATTCTTCATGATTTGGTCTTTTAAAAAAAATATATTTTGTTTATGGTATTACAGTGGTTCCAGTTTTTCTCCCTTGTTCCCCTCTACCCACTACGCCCATTCCTTCAGGATATCCTCACAGTGTTGTCCATGTCCATGGGTCATGCATGTGTGTTCTTTGGCCACTTTATTCCCTCTGCTGTGCTTTACACCCCCATGACTACTCTTAACCAACAATCTGTACTTCTTAAACCCTTTACCTTTTTAGCCCATTCCCTCAACTTCTTTCCCATTTGGCAACCATAAAAATGTACTTTGTATCTAGGATTCTGTGCCTGTTCTACTTGTTTGCTTAGTTTGTTTTTAAGAATCAATTGTTAATAGATATATATTTATTGCCATTTTATGGTTCATATTTTTGATCTTGTTCTTAAAGAAGACCCTTTAACATTTCATATAATACTGGTTTGGTGGTGATGAACTCCTTTAGCTTTTTCTTGTCTAGGAAGCTCTTTGTCATTTGATTCTAATTGATAGCATTGCTGTGCAGAGTAATCTTGGTTGTAGGTCCTTGCTTTTCATCACTGAAAATTTCTTGACAATCCCTTCTAGCCTGCAAAGTTTTGTTTGAGAAATCAGCTGACAGTCTTATGGAGGCTCCATTGTAAGTAATTAACTGCTTTTCTCTTGCTGCTTTTAAGATTCTCTGTCTTCAGCGTTTAGCATTTCAACTATCATGTGTCTCAGTGTGGGCCTCTTTGAGTTCATCTTGTGTGGAACTCTCTGTGCCTCCTGGACTTGTATGTCTATTTCCTTCACCAAGTTAAGGAAGTTTTCTTTCACTATTTTTTTCAAAAGGTTTTGCAATTGCTTGCCGTCTCTCCTCCTTGTGAATGTTGGTTTGCCTGAAGTTGTCCCAGAGTTTCCTTACACTATCCTCATTTTTTTGGAAACTTTTTTCTTCTTGGTGTACTGATTGGTTGTTTTTTGCTTCCTTGTATTCCAAATTGCTGATTGATTATCACCTTCATCCACTCCCCTGTTGATTCCCTATAAATTGTTCTTTATTTCAATTAGTGTATCCTTTGTTTCTGACAATATTTTTTTTATGCTGTTGAGGTCCTCACTAAGTTCCTTGAGTATCTGTAGAATCAATTTTCAAGCTCTGCATCTAGTTGCATGCTTGTCTCTATTTTATTTAGTTCTTTTTATGAGTTTTTTTTCCTGCTTTTTCATTTAAGTCATGTGTCTTGGTCTTCTCATTTTGGCAGCCTCCTTGTGATTATTCCTATGTATTAGGTAGAGCTGTTATATCTCCCAGGCTTGATAGAGTGCCCTAATATAGTAGGTGCCCTGTAGAGTCCAGTGGCACAACCTCCCTTATTACTCAAATTGGGTATTGAGATGCACCCATCATGTGGGCTGTATACACCCTCCTGTTGTAGTTGAGCCTTGATTGCTCTAGGCATATTCAAGGTCAGCTACCACATGTGTTATGCTGTGTTCTGTCATACAACATAAGTTTCAAAGTGATCTGCAGATGGCTGCTATTTGTGCTGGACTTGGATGTGCCCTGGCTAGACCAAGCTGTGAACCAAGGTTGGCTGCTATTATTGCCAGGTCTGAGGCAACTTGCTGAGCAGTATCAGGCTCATCGAAGCCAGATGCTTCTTGTTTGAGAGAATTTAGAAAAATCTGATGCCTGGGCCAAGACAAATTCTCATATGGAAAAGCCACTGGAAACAGCTTGGGTGGATCAGAAAGCTGGGTAGGCAGGGCTTCAGGGAATCACCAGAGTGGGACAAACAGTGTGAGCCAGGTTGATGGAGTCTTAGAATGGTGTCTGCCTACCAGCTCTGTGGCTCTTTTGGGGGAGGGCTCAGAAAAGGAACAATGGCCTCTGCCAGCACTTCTGACTGGGAGAAAGCTGTCTTCCAACTCTTACTCTGATGTTGGAGAACTCAGTGTCTCCTCATATATCTCTGATGTGTTTCAATCTGCTGCCCCTACACTGGAGCTCAGAGGGAGTAAGTCCAAGTAAGTCTGTGCATGGGTCCTTTAAGAGAAATTGCCTGAGACTCCAGAGGTTTCTGTCTTCTATGGCCTCAATCCATGCTGGTTTTTACAGACAGAAGTAATGGGGACTTATGTTTCTGGCACTGGAACCCTGGGCTGGAAAGCTTAGTGTGGGTCTGGGACCCTTCGCTCTTGAGATATCATCTTCTGATTTCTATCCACTGCATGTAGGTATGGGACCAGCCTCTTCTGCATCTCCACTCCTCTTACCAGTCTCAATGTGGATTCTTCTTTAATTCTGTAGTTGTAGGACTTTCATTCATCTTGATTATTGATGGTTCTGAATAATGGTTGTTCTAAAGTTTAGTTGTAATTTTGATGTGGTTGTGCAAGTAGGAGAGCCATATTCATTCTGCCATTTTGATTGGAAGTCAATCTTGATAAATTATATGTTTTTAGGAATTTATCCATTTATTATAGGTTATTCGATTTGTTAGCGTATAATTGTTCACAGTACTTTATGATCTTATGTATTTTGTGGTATCAGTTTTAATATCGCCTCTTTAATTTCTGATTTTATTTATTTGAGTCTTCTTTTTGTTTTTTGTTAGTAGCTAAAGTTTTGATTTAGCCCTACTTGTTTATTTTTGCTTTTGTTGCCTTTGCTTTTGTCACCAAAGTTTTTTCTCCTAAATCATTGTCAAGAATGATGTCAAGGAGCTTACTGCCTAAGTTTTATTCTAGTAGTTTTGTTGTTCAGATTGTAAATCCATTTTGTGTAATTTTTGTGTGTTGTATAAGAGAGTGGTACAGTTTCATTCTTTCACATGTGGCTGTCTAGTTTTCCCAACATCATTTATGGAAGAGACTGTCCTTTTCCCATTGTATATTCTAGGCTCTTTTGTCATAAGTTAATTGACCATATATACATAGGTTTTTACCTCTATTCTGTTCCATTAATCTATGTGTCTGTTTTTTTATGCCAATACTATACTGTTTTGATTATAATAGCTTTATAATAGTTGAAAGCAGGAGATGTAATGCTTCCATCCTTGTTCTTCTCTTTCAAGTTTGCTTTGGCTATTTTGGATCTCTTGTGGTTTCATAGAAATTTTAGAATTATTTCTTCTAAATCTATGAAGAATGCCATTAAAATTTTGATAGGGATTGCATTGACTCTGTAGATTGCTTTGAGTGACATATTTTTAAAAGAGAAACTTCTCATTTAATATTGGATACTCAGTGGTATCATTCATGTAGGAAAAGGAAATATAAATGCTTCTTTCTTTCTTTGTATTTACCAATTTTGAAAATAATAAGTTGCTTTATAATACCCTCTAATTGTGGCCAATTAGTTTTTTTAAAAATTTATATGTACTCATGATTTAAACATATCAGATGTGTTTTGGATCAATCCAGTTATTGTTATAGTCGATAATCAAATTCTCCCAACTTGACCAAAGGGAGCAAATACCAATTAAGCTACTTGAGAGGGGGGTGGGGAGAGAAGAGAGAGAGAAATTATAAAAATAAAGGGTATCTAACTTGTTCTCACTTTACCTTTTACTCAGAATCTCCACTATCCTCTACAACTTTAGGGAAAATAAAGAAAATAAAGGGAATTCTGAAGCTAAAACCATCAAAGTTCTGTAAAACTTCAAGTTTCGAAGACCCAAATCATTGTTATTAAACTTGATGGCAGTAAGATCAATCTTTTCTTAAAACTATCACTTGTCACTTGGCCAGTAAAAAACAGGTTGCCTTATGCATTTGGGCACTATTTCCAATCGCATATTCTAGTCTATTACAAGTTGATATGACATAATGCTACAGGAGACTCATATGATGTCTCCAGCTTTTTACCTAAGTAGACTCTTCATATTCTGGAACCTGGTAATTGAGTTTTCTAAAGGAGGTATTAGAGAAAAAACTGTCCTTAAACCTCAATGGAATGCACCTCATCTGATAATGTGAACAACCAACAGCCTACTAAAACTCCAAGATGGTGATCTCAACTTAAAAGACATACATTTTCTTCTGACTATTAGATGTCCATTCATTCAGAGACCTTAAATTTAGGAGTCTTAGGAATTACCAAGAAGCTTCTGACTGGAGAAGTCCCCCCCACCCCACCCCAGGTGATGGAACACATTGTTGACTACAGCTTCCACCAAGACAATGGAAGATCAATGTTCTTATTCTTCATTACCCATTTGCTTTTCCTTTACTATTAATCTTACTTATTGTTCCATTTTGATACCCTTTGTTAAACTAACTAAAAGACTTCTCAATGTGATACCCCTTATCTTCATTCTATTTAACTTGGACTTTGTATAGTTTTTTACTACTTAAGGAAAAACAAAATTTTATGAAGTGCTTTTCTCAGATAATAGCTGTCAGCTGCCTAATTTAGTAATTGTTCCTTCAAGCAGTTCAAAAGGTAGATTATCTTTTATAGGACCTTTCATAACTTAAATTTTATTCACATCTTGAATCCTAACCTCTATATAGTCTTATAAAAATTAAGCAGTGATGTCATGTTAGCAAAATACTTTTGCTGAAGTTATTACAACTATATCAGCAAAACCCAGTCTTTCAGGAATCAGAAGTAATATTAGGATCTTCATGAAACAATGTTTATTCTTTTCAGAGACATACCCACGTTTAATTTCATTCATGGAATCTGCTGAACTTAACAGACCAAAATTTGGCCAGCTCCAATTGTGTTCATTCTTAATGCCTGTCACATGCTAACTTAACTTGTGTTTTCAAAATAATTATTACAGATTTTCAGCAATTTAAAAGTACCAGGAATTATGTTTTTGTGAAAAGAATGCTCAGAAACCTATAAAAAGACACAAATGCAGGCAACTTGGAAATTTTTCCTGTAAGGAAAACTAGCTTCTTCTTTATGCATACTATATGGGCTATGCGTCCCACATTTTAAAAAAAAGGTCTACTAGAAAAGAGTAATGAAACTTATAAATTACACAACTTTGCCTCTGAGAGTTCAACAAATCTGTTGAAATTTAAGTTCATTAGCTAGAGTTATTTTGAATTATTCTTAACTAGTGAAGGAAAATTTGTTCCATAACAATAACTGTGTTGTCTTAAATACTGGAGAGCAAGTAGAATAGTCCATGACTAAACTAAAAAAAAAGGTACTTGGCTTTCTAAGCAGACACAGGTGTTATTATTGCCTGGGTTTTATAGTCTAGGCCCCTGGCTTTGAGACTTATTTCAAGTACTTGCATTTTATGCAGTTGACCCATCTATCTCATCCAGAGTCCTAAATGTTACTGCACAGGCATTGTCACATTAAATGATTCAACAACTTATCCTATGATTGAAAAAGGAGAAATGAACCCTAAAGGAACAATAGGCTCTGTTCTCTGAATACACTTGATCTTAATCAGCAAAATCTCAGCCATGGTGAAAAACTTAATATCATGGATATCATCTTCCTTTGGTCAGGAAGGAAGACTGAGAGGAAGAAAAGCAGTTCTGACACCCCAAAGTTGACCTGACACTATCATCAAGCCACAATGTTGCTAGGTACTCACACAGCACTCACAACTAGGACATATGCTCTTCTGTTAAATATAAACAATTGTTCAAAACATCAACATCAGACAAAGTCATTCAGTGGCCATAATGGATCAAGACAAAGGCAAGAGTGCTTTATAATCGTTTCTATGGACATTGTCCAAATCACAAAAATGACTAACATTCCCTTATCCTGGCTGATATGAGTGCTACTGCATCTTTGTCAATTATAGGTTTAGCTGAACTCCAGTCTTCTCTCCTAGGTTAAATTTATTAAGATACCCAGTTATGGAATTGCTTCTGTTTTCTGACTGCACCCAGTCCACAGCAAATTCCTGTTTCCTTAGCTCTACAGAGATTTATCATCTAAGACAAGCTCAAATCATATGTTTTCTAATAGCTAGGGAGTGTATTCTCCCTCACTGCAAGAAGCAATCAACTGTAGGTGTAATCCTGGTACTCTTTGCCTGGAAGGCATTGAAAGACTGAATGATATAAAATTGTCATTTCATATGACAAAAGTGATTGCGTATTGACCACTTCATACAGCTCAAGTTAATAGATCAAACCTGGTGGTTTTGAGGGTCCATCTCTAAGAGCCAATGGCAATTTTAAGATAAGCTTTTTCTATATACTACTAATGCTAGAGTAGTTGTGAGAAGTAAATAGAAAAATGTGGCATTAGCAGTTGACTAGTTTTAAAATTAATTATCTCTGTAGAGAGAGTTAGGAACTAACCAGATATTGGATAGGCTTAAAAAGGTTTATATGTTAAGAAAGAGGTAAAAGTAGAAAAGAAGAGTTGAAAATACTCCAGAGAGAGGAAAATCACTAGAGTTTCTCAGAAAGAGTTGGGGCTTAGTAGTTAAGAAAGAATAAGCCCAGGAAATTATAATTGTAAACAGTAACACTCACAGCACACTTATCATGTGCCAGACAGTATTCTAAAAGCCTTGCAAATCAAACCTTGAAGAACACTGTACTAAGTGGAAGGTGCCAATCAAAAGAACAGGTAGAGTATGATTCCATTTAGATGAAATGTCCAGAACAGGCAAATCTATAAAGATATAAAGTAGATCAATGGTTTTCAGGGGCTATGGTAAGAGGAAAATGGGGAGTGACTGCTACTGTGTACAGGGTTTTTCTTAGAATGATAAAAATGCCCTAAATTTAGATTGTGGTGATAATGGTACAACTCTATGTATAAATGATGAAAACTCATTGAACTATACACTTTAAAGGTATGAATTTTATGGCGTGTAGATTATATGTCAGTAAACCTACTTTAAAAAGACTTCTGAGAGTATATTCTATTTATTAAGTGAGGACTTATTTAATACTCATAAATGCCCCATGAGGTCAGTATTATTATATTTTATAGATGAGGAAATTGAGTACAGTGGAGAAAGAGGAGCAGGAAAACATTTTTTTAATTGAAATAAGAAGATGAGCTATAAAATAACATAGATATAGGTACTTTTGTGGCTGACCATCAAAGAGTTGAGAGAATTCCAGCACTATGGCTCTAGTTATTTTTTTCTCCTTGATGTAGGAGATGAGGCCACATGCAGACAGTCTGTGTGGGGAAGGGTAGAGGAGAATGGTTAACTTTGGGAAAGTGGGTAAATTTTAAAATAGCTAAGCTGGTCAACCATAAGTAGAAAGGTTTCTGAGAAGCACTGAGGAGATTGTGAGGCATATACTATGGATATAAATAAATCCAACACTCAGGGCTATGACATTTTCTCCAGCAGTGCTTGGATGCCATGAAGTAGGAGAAATGGTCATAGATTTGATGGATTCATGGTTGGGGAATTTTAGACAGGGTTGGGCTAGCTTGGTAAGGGTCTGAATATCAATGTGGTGTGATAGAACAGGGAGCCCAGGCTGGATGTGGAAGGAAGAGAGGTCCCAAGGGGGTTCCCAGATGCGGCAAACAGGACAGGTGAAGGGAATGAGAGTCTACAGTGGTGAAGAATAAAGGTAAAAGGAAGAAGAGCATGAGAGAGCTTACAGAAAGGAAGAGTAAATCATAGGAACTGTGGTGTGTTGGAACTTTTGGCAGCCAGCTCTCTAGGAGAAAAGCCCTGATGTGTAGGGTTTGCTGATTCCACAGCAGCGGTATAGGTATAGTTGACAGGACCCTGTGCAGCAGGTGGAGACCCATGCAAGACCCCAGTTCTGTGGAAGTTCAGACCCTCCTCTCTTTCTCTAAACCATGCCTTCCTCTTCAGAGAGGACCCCCTTCACCTCCCTTACAGGTGCTCTGTGTTCAGGGGAGTGAGCAAAGGTCTGACTCACTGCCCAGTGTTCCTGCCACTCCTAGAAAAAATCACGAGTGAGCTTGTGAAGCATGCTGCCCTTCCCTTGTGGATGGCTATGCCTTAGGGCCCAGTGGAAATAAGTGGATCCTCCGTGGAGAATTCATAATTGGACATTTCTTCACACTGGCTTTAAGAAAATCACCTTATTCAGTGGGAGCAGGGCAAATGAATTTTCTGTTAATTAGATGTTATATTTACTTTTTTAATATTAAAAATAAGTTGTCTAGTTCTGTTGAACCCCAGACAACTTCTTGGGTTTAAATGTATAAGGTAAATGTTAATCACTTGTTCTTTGCTCATAATACTTTGTCACGTAGCATTTGGCTTCAGAATTTTAGCCATCTGGGTCTTTGGAGGATTGTCAGCTGGCTACTCCTGGTTGAAGGAGTGAAAATAGTCTTTTGCTTAATTTCTGAAAAAATATTCATCAGCAACAGGTCACTCACAGGTGTTTCTTTAAAAAATTTTTTTCCACATGAGGGCACTGTCTATTTTGGCTTTAGCAGCTCTGTAAGAACACATTTCTCATCTTGTCCCTTGATATTTTGTTTCCTTTGTTTTGATCTGTTTAACCCTCCTGCACTTAGAAATGTCAGGCTACAGTTTTCCATGATTGCTGAGCATGGTGTAGTTCCTTGCCTCATGGGAAAGGAGAGTTGAACCCAGGCTGGTGTGGCTTAGTGGATTGAGCACTGGACTTCGAAGCAAAGGGTTGCTGGTTTGATTTCCAATCAGGACCCATGCCTGGGTTGTAGACCAGGTCCCCGGTAGGGGGCATGTGAGAGGCAACCACACATTTATGTTTCTCTCTTTTTCTCTCTCCCATCACCTCTCTCTGAAAATAAAATAAATAAAATCTTTGAAAAAAGATAAGAAAGGAGAGTTGATAGTACCGCTCTTCCAGCTTTTGTCTTTTGGCCTGAAAACAAATTGGACCTCCGACCTGAGCCAAGTAATCTGTTTGGTGGCCTGGCATGAACGGTCAACAATGCCATCCACAGACCCTTGTAGGGCTTGGGTGACTGGAAATATCTATGAGGTAGTGTTAAAGGCTTACAGGGTCAAGTGCCACACAGAGTTTCTGAGGTGTTTAGGATTGCCGAATAGATATATTCACAGGAAATAATGGGACACATCACACATCTGGTGCCCTGTCTGCAACTTCCTGATGTTACTGTCCTAGGACCTCTGCCATTCGTTTTTCCAATTGCTGCAAAGCTGGGAGGCCAGCATGTGCAGTGGTGGGCAGACCAGTTCCTCCAAAGGCACTGCATCAGTGTGTGAATGTTCATCCTCCTGCAGGATTTAACACTCTGGAACTTTACACCACACCCTTACTTCTGGTTACAGAAAAGATATTTCACGAAATTCTAGGTGGCTGGTTCTTGGCTTTGCATTTAAATAACGATGGACCCAGACACTGGTCAACTTTTTGACCCAAGTTGCATGTGCCAAGTTTCCAGGAGGGTGGACACATTTGAGGTGAGTTATATCACGAAGAGACACTGACCTCAGTGCTGCTACTGACATCTAGACTGCCTGAAGCTTACCCTAAGAGGGCGTGGCATGCTGGAATAAAACATGTAGACCACCGAAGCTTGGGGCAGCTGAGAGAGACGGGGACATTCACAGTGCTCCAGTGAGGTATTATTTGAATGTCATGTCATCCTTAACCTGTCATCCTAAACTCTGGTCAGGCATATTTAAGCCTGTACTCTAGTGTGCCATGGATTCACACCGACAGCTGCCCTCTAAGAAACCCACTAGCCTGAGAACCGTGCAACTTGGCCAGAGCAGCAGGCAGACAAACACACAGAACAACACTTCTGAGAACCAGGGCCAAATGGGTAGGTGGGCTGGTTTCAGAGGTGGGAGACTGTCCCTTGCAGGTACTTTGATTATGTCATGACATCATTTGGCTAGCTAAATCCCCTAAAATGATCCAAATGGAGTTTTGTTGGTTGTAAACTTTATAGATTAAGTTTCAAAAACACCATTTTGGATATTTGCACAGAAGCATGAAAAGATGCCCTGCACCTAAAAGAAGTGCTGCATGCCCTTGAGATGTTCTTCACTTATAGGACACTCCTTTTAATGGTCCCATTCACATCATGCTTTGGAAATGATGGACATTTTCTTGTTGATCCTGCATCTGTTCCTACAGGCATTCTAATATCACACTCTGTCTGTTTCTTCCTGGGAGTGCTTTTAAAGAGCATGACCTGCTTTTAAAAGGCATTATACAAAATTCAGCTCTGAATCTCTGAAGATAAATAGTCAAACAGTCCAAATCATTTCAGTATTTGGCCAGTCTACTTCAGACCAAAAATATTTATCAAGTATTTATTGTTTGCCAAGAAATGCTACTTTTAAATTGAGCATGAATTGGCAACAAGGAGAGGTAGAGAAGACAGCTTTCAGGTAGAGGGAACAGCAAGATCTCTTTGGTGGGAGAGACAAGGTGAATTCAAGTGCTGAAATGAGGAAGAGCTGGGGAAGAGTGGGCCAACATGATGCTGGAGAGGCAGGCCTGTGAGAGGGCATACATGGCCTTCATGGCCTCCTAAAGATTTTGAACTTTATTCTAAATGCTGCTACTCTCAAAGATATCTTTTATTTTTATTAGTCCTTCTGGCAATACTTTCTTCCTACAGTGAAATTTATATCTGTGATGGGAAAGAAAACAGCTATTTTAAACAAAATTTACTGTAGCAACTTTTGTATTGTTGGGTGGTGGTATAATCTCAAGGAAGCTATTTTTTATATTTGTTATAAGAAAACACCATTATATACTTGGAGCTTCCTCTGGACCTAGTCTGGAGGGGTAAGAAGGGACAAAGAGAGTGAGAATTCAATTGGTCTGAATAAATAAGAAGAGTTTCTTAAGGGAGTTTACTTAGAAGCATAATTACTGGGTGATGGAGCCTGCACATGATCAACTTTATTAGATATTGTTAAATTGCCTTCAATGGTACCTATTCAAATTCATACTCCCTTCTGCAGTGTATGAGTTCCCATTGCTCCAGATTCTCAATGATCCCTAGAGTCATCAAACCCTGTTACCAATCTGATGAGTGTGCATGTTACCTCATTACTGTTTTAATTTGCATTTACCTAATCAATGTGAGGTAGAACATTTATTCACATGTTTAATAGCCATTTGTGTTTCTTTTTTATTTACTGCATAATTTTTTCTCTTTATATTCTTTGTCCAATTTTCTGTTAAATTTTTCATTATTTTTATTGATTTTTGGATATTTTTAATATACTCTAGATCTATTCCTTTGTTAGTTCTATCATTATAAATATCTTTTCTCAGCCTGGGAATGATTTTTAAATTTTGTTACTGTTTCACAGAAGTTTTAAGTTTAATATAGTAAAACTCACCAATGTTTACCTAAATAAGTTATACTTTTGGGATTTTGTTTAAGAAATCTTGTTTAAGAAACCCTACCACAAAGTTCTCTTTTCTTTTAGAGTTTTAAAGTTTCATTTCCACCCATAGTTAGATCTTTAAAACATTTAGCATATATTCTTGTGTAGAATGTAAAGTAGGAATCTAATTCAAAAAATTTTAATTATGGATAAAAAATTGTCCTAGCACTATAAACTGATCAGAACACTCTTGTCTTCTGCTTTGCACTGTAGCCTCTGTCACATACCATGTTTCCTGTATTGTTACTCTGGCCTATTTGTCTGCTTCTACACCCAATTCTATTACTCTAACTTTCAAAACAGCTAGGGTAATCAAAAAGCTATGTCTGAGGGGGTCAAGTTCTACTTTCTTGTTTGTTTTCAAATTGTGCCAGATACTCTTGACCTTTACCTTTTTCACATGAATTTCACATAGTATATATTTTAGAATTTTTCCATTTATGCTTTAAGTCAGATTGGTCTACAGTTTCTTTCTTGCATTCCTTTTGTTTTGGTATCAGCTTTTCCTCTGATATGAAACAGTTTGTCTACAATGGAGGTTAGAGATGTGCTGTACGGTATGGTAATCACTGGTTACAAATGGCTAATGAGCACTTGATATGGCCAGTATGAATTGAAATGTGCTGTGAATATGAAATGCCTACTGAATTTCAAAGACATTATGAAAAAAGTATGTAAGTGTCTCATTAATACCTTAAAAATAGAATTTCTATTCATTATCATTTATTAAAATGGAATATTTTGGTTATGGTAAATAAAATATATTATTAAAATTAATGTTACCTTTTTAGTGTGACATAGTCTCTTAAAGACTATGAAATTACATAGGTGGTTTCATAATATCTCTCTGGAAAAATGCTGTATTATATGTTTATTTAAGGTTTGGTGAAAATTTTTTTTTAAATTCTTTTTTTTTATTTTTTATTATTTTTTAAAGATTTTGTTTATTTATTTTTAGAGAGGAAAAGGAGGGAGGGAGAGAGGGAGAGAGGGAGAGAGGGAGAGAGGGAGAGAGGGAGAGAGAAACATCAATGTGTGGTTGCTGGGGGTTCTGGCCTGCAACCCAGGAATGTACCCTGGCTGGGAATCGAACCTGGGACACTTTGGTTCCCAGCCCGCGCTCAATCCACTGAGCTTAAATTCTTTTAAAAAAATTTAATTGATGTTCAAGTACAGTTTTCTGTCTTTTACTCCTATCCCAGCCCATCCCCCCAGCCCTCCCCACCTCCCTCCCATTTCCACCACCCTCTTGTTATTGTCCATGTATCCTTTATACTTGTTCATGTAAACTCTTCCCCTTTTCCCTTGAAATTCGATCCCCTCTCCCCTCTGGTCACTGTCACCCTGTTCTCTATTTCAGTATCTTTGGTTATATTTTGCTTGCTTGTTTGTTTTGTTGTTTAGGTTCCTGTTAAAAGTGAGATCATATGGTATTTGTCTTTCACTGCCTGGCTTATTTTGCATAGCATAATGCTTTGCAGTTCCATCCATGCTGTGGCAAAAGGTAGGAGCTCCTTCTTTCTTGCTGATGCATAGAATTCCATTGTGTACACGTACCATAGTTTTTCTGATCCATTCATTTACTGATGGGTACTTAGGTTGCTTCCAGCATCAGCTATTGTAAATTGTGCTGCTATGAACATTGGGATGCATAGGTTCTTTTTGTATTGGTGTTTTAGTATTCTTAGGATAGAGTCCCAGCAGTGGAATTGCAGGGTCAATAGGTACATCTATTTTTAGGTTTCTGAGGAAGTTCCATACTGCTTTCCATAGTGGTTGTACCAGTCTGCAGTCTCACCAACAGTGCACTAGGGTCCCCTTTTCTCCACAACCTCTCCAACACTTGTTTGTTGCTTTGTTTATGATGGCCATTCTGACTGGTGTGAAGTGGTATCTCATTGTGGTTTTAATTTGCATCTCTCTGATGGCTAGTGATACTGAGCATTTTTTCATGTTTCTCTGGATCCTCTGTATGTCCTCCTGGGAGAAATGTCTATTCAAGTCCTTTGCCCATTTTTTAATTGGGTTGCTTGTCTTCTTAGAGTGGAGTCATGTAAGTTCTTTATATATTTTGGAGATTAAACCCTGTCTGAGGTATCATTGGCAAATGTCTTCCCATATGGTTGGTTCTCTTTTTATTTTAACACTGCTTTCATGAGCCATGCAGAAGCTTTTTATTTTGATGAGATCCCATTTATTTATTCTTTCCTTTATGTCCCTTGCTCTAGGGGACATATCAGTGAAAATGTAACTGCATGAAATATCTGAGATTTTCCTGCCTGTGTTCTCCACTAGGACTTTAATGGTGTCACAACTTACATTTAAATCTTTTATCCACCTTAAATTTATTTTTGTGAGTGGTGTAAGTTGGTGCTCAAGTTTCTTTTTCTTTTTCTTTTCTTTTCTTTTTTTTTTTTTTTGCACGTAGCTGTCCAGTTCTCCCAACACCATTTCTTGAAGAGGCTATTTCTACTCCATTTTATGTTGCTGCCCCCTTTGTCAAATATTAATTGACTGCAGAGACTTGGGTTTATTTCAGAGCTCTCTGTACTGTTCCATTGGTCCATGTGCTTGTTTTTATGCCAGTACCAGGCTGTTTTGATTACAGTGGCCTTGTAATACAGTTTGGTATCAGGTATTGTGATCCTCCTACTTTCCTCTTCTTTCTCAAAATGGCAGCAGCTATTTGGGGTCATTTATGGTTCCATATAAATTTTTGAAGTGCTTGTTCCATGTCTATGAAACATGCCATTGGTACTTTAATAGGTATTGCATTGAATCTGTAAATTGTTTTAGGTACTATGGACATTTTGATGATGTTAATTCTTCTGATCCACAAACATGGTGTATGTTTCCATTTGTTTGTGTCTTCCTTGTTTCTTTCCTCAGTGTTGTGTAGTTTTCAGCACACATGTCTTTTACCTCCTTGGTTAGGATTATTCCTAGGTATTTGATTTTTCTTGTTGCTATATCAAATGGGATTTTTTTCTTGATTTCTGCTTTTGATGTTTCATTGTTGGTGTACAAAAATGCCTTTGATTTCTAGATATTGACTTTGTCTCCTGCTGTTTTGCCAAATTCATTTATTAGGTCGAGCAGTTTTTTGGCAGAGTCTATAGGATTTTCTATGTACACTATCATGTCATCTGCAAACAATGACAGTTTTGTTTCCTCCTTTCCAATTTGGATGTGTTTTATTTCCTTTTCTTGTCTGATCACTATGGATAAAACTTGCAATACTATGTTGAATAGAAGTGGTGAAAGTGGACAACTTTGTCTTGTTCCTGATTTTAGTGGAAAAGATTTTAGCTTTTCCCCTCGAGTATGCTGTTGACTGTAGGTCTCTCATAAATGGCCTTTATTATGTTGAGAAATGCTCCCTTGATTCCCACTTTGCTGAGTGTTTTTATCATACATGGGCATTGTACCTTATCAAATGCTTTTTCTGCATCTATTGATATGATCATGTGATTTTGGTCTTTGATTTTTTTTATGTGATGTATTACATTTATTGATTTGCAAATACTATACCATCCTTGCATCCCTGGGATGAATCCCACTTGGTCATGGTGTATGATCTTTTTAATGTATTGTTGGATGTGGTTTGCCAATATTTTGTTGAGGATTTTAACATCTATGTTCATCAGCGATATTGGCCTGAAGTTTTCTTTCTTTGTTGTAGCTTTATCTGGTTTTGGGATTAGGATGATGCTGGCTTCATAAAAAGAGTTTGGGAGTCTTCTATCATTTTGGATTTTTTGGAATAGTCTTTGAAGGATAGGGGTTAGCTCTTCCTTAAATGCTTTCTAGAATTCTCCTGTGAAACCATTAGGTCCAGGGCTTTTATGTGTTGGGAGTTTTGTTGTTGTTTTAGTATTTTATTTATTTATTTTTAGACAGAGGGGAAGGGAGGCAGAAAGGGAGGAAGGGAAACATCAATGTGTGGTTGCCTTTTGTGCAGCCTGTACTGGGGGCCTGGCCTGCAACCCAGGCATATGCCCTGACTGGGAATCGAACTGGATCACCGTGACCCTTTGGATCACAGGCAGGTGCTCAATCCACTGAGCCA
Source organism: Phyllostomus discolor (assembly GCF_004126475.2). NCBI lineage: Eukaryota > Metazoa > Chordata > Mammalia > Chiroptera > Phyllostomidae > Phyllostomus > Phyllostomus discolor. Next base: position 52,698,823 of record NC_040908.2, read on the forward strand.
CACCAGCCAGGGTGGGAGTTTTTTGATTACTGCTTCAATGTCATCTGCTGTTATTGGTCTGTTCAAGCTTTCTGCTTCTTCTTCATTGAGCTTGGGAAGATTATATGTTTCTAGAAATTTTTCCATTTCACCTAGGCTTTCAAGTTTCTGGCATACAGTTCTTCATAGTCATTTCTTACAGTCCTTTGTATTTCTGTGGTATCAGTTGTAATCTCTCCTCTTTCATTTCTGATTGTGTTCATTTGGGTCTTCTCTCTTTTCTTCTTGATGAGTCTGCTTAAAGGCTTGTCGATTTTGTTTATGTTTTCAAAGAGCCAGCTCCTGGATTCATTGATCCTTAGAATTGTGCTTTTAGTCTCTATGTCATTTAATTCTGCTCTGATCTTGGTTATTTCCTTCCTTCTGCTTGCTCTGGGCTATCTTTGTTGTTGTTCCTTGAGTTCTTGTAGACGTAGGCTTAGGTTGTTTGTTTGAAATGTTTCTATCTTTTTTAGGTAGACCTGTATCACTATGAACTTCCCTCTCAGGACTGCCTTCGCTGTGTCCCATAAATTTGAGGTTGTTGTGAGTTCATTTTCATTTGTTTTCAGGAACCTTTTGATTTCTTCCCTAATTCCATTCTTGTCCCATTCATTGTTTAATAGCGTGCTATTCAATCTCCATGATTTTGAGTTTTTTTTGTTGTTTGTTTTTTGTTTTTCCTTGGGGTTGGTTTCTATTTCAGTCCCTTGTGGTTGGAGAAAATGCTTGGTATGATTTCAATTTTCTTGAATTTGTTGAGGCTTCTTTTGTGTCCTATCATGTGGTCTATCTTTGAAAATGTTCCATGTGCATTTGAAAGGAATGTGTATTTAGCTTCTTTGGGATGAAAGGCTCTAGATATATCAGTTAAGTCCATTTTATCTAGGGCATTGTTCAATTCCACAATATCTTTGTTGATATTTTGTCCAGTAGATCTGCCCATTTTTGACAGTCGGGTGTTAAAATACCCTAGTATAATTGTGTTGCTGTCAATATCTTTCCTTAAGTCCTCTAAGATTTTCTTTATGTATTTGGGTGCTCCTATGTTGGGTGCATATCTATTTACAATGTTTATGTCTTCTTGGTGGATTCTTCCCTTGAGTGTTATAAAGTGACCTTCTGGGTCTCTCTTTAAGGCCCTTTGTTTGAAGTCTATTTTGTCTGATATGAGTATTGCTACCCTGGCTTTTTTCCTGTCTGTTTGCTTAGAAAATTTGTTTCCAGCCCTTCACTTTCAGCCTGTGTAGGTCTTTCATCCTGAGGTGGGTCTCTTGTAGGCAGCATAGGCATGGGTCATGCTTTCTTATCCACTCAGCTATTCTGTGTGTTTGACTGTAGCATTTAATTCATTTACATTTAAGGTTATTATTGACAGGTACTTATTCATTGCCATTTTCATACCTGTGTCCCCTCCCCCCCTTTCTTTTCCTTCCTTTCCTTAAAGCAGTTCCTTTAGCATCTCCTGCAGAGCTGGCTGGCTGGAGGTGTATTCTTGCAGACTTCTTTTGTCTGGGAAGCTCCTTACTTGACCTTCTATCTTGATTGAGAGCCTTGCTGGGTAAAGTAGCCTGGGTTGCAGGCCTCTGTTTCTCATTACTTGGAATATTTCTTGCCATTCTCTTCTGGATTGGAGCGTTTCCATTGAGAAGTCAGCTGCTAACCTTATTGGGGCTCCCTTATATGTTACTTCCTTTTTCTCCCTTGCTGCCATTATTACTCTCTCTTTGTCTTGGAATTTTGCCATTTTAATTATGATATGTCTTGAAGTGGGCTTCTTTGGGTTCCTCTTGATTGGGACTCTCTGTGTTTCCAGGATTTGTGTGACTTTTTCTGTCATCAGATTAGGAAAGTTTTCCATCATTACTTTTTCAAACAGGTTTTCTATCCCTTGCTCTTCTTCTTCTCCTTTTGGTATCCCTATTATATGGATATTATTACATTTCATATGTCCTGCATTTCCCTTAATCCCTTTTCATTCTTTCTGAGCCTCTTTTTATTTTCTTGCTCTTTCTGGGTGTCTTTTTCTACCTCGTCATCCAGTGCACCAATCCGATCTTCTGCTTCACCAATCCTGCTTTTGATTTCTTCTACTGTGTTCTCTAGTTCAGAAACTGTATTCTTCATTTCTTCTTGGCCTTTGTTAATATAGTTTCTATTTCTTTTTTCATGTTGATGTAGTTTTCAGTGAGTTCAATGTAGCTTCCCCGTAGTTTCTGGTAATTCTCTGTGAGCTCATTGAGAATTAACCATTGAGAAATAATCATTGCTTTGAATTCAATATCTGGTAGTTTAGTTGCCTCTATTTCATTTAGCATTCTTTCTGAGGCTTCCTCCTTTCCTTCTTTTCGGGTTTGTTTCTTGTCTTCCCATTGTTTGTGAGACTCTTCTTGCTAGCCCCTGCTTCTTACATTTATCTGTTCTGGCTCCCTGGGTTTATGGTATGAACTGTGGTAGAATACCTGTGAAATTTACTGGTGCAGTCTCTTTTGTGTTCACAGCTTCCACCTACTCTTTTTTGTGATCA